>NW_015117210.1:0-14161 GCF_001443285.1 Poecilia latipinna
CACCAAATCTACTGAAAGAAGTTGGATTTTATTTACTTGTATAGACAGAGAATATAACAAATATTTAGAAAACCAATGACTAACTTCCACTTCACAGTTTGTGTTGCTGTCACATGAAAGGCTCAAAACACAGTGAAGTGTGTTTGTACTGTAATAATATGACTATGAACCTCATCTGAATTTAATTGGAGCCAACATTATCATCACTTCCTGTTATTTTTAACCATAATCTGCAACCTTAAGCTCTTTTTATTAAGCCAATTAGCTGTGAAACGCTACCTGGCCCTGCGCTGGAGCTCAGGCGTTCCTCTCGTTACCACGGCGACCTCATCAGCATCCAAACATCCAACTGTTTGACTGTTTACACAGGCCGCTGAGCGCCTCATTGAGCCTCACATGACCCGGTAATTTTACAGTGATTGGTGCGTTTCTGCACATTTTCCAGAGCTTAAAGCAGGAAATGCCTCGTGTACACTAATACGGGTCTAGAGCCTGTAGCTCTGCTTCCCTCTTTAAGCCAGTTATTTACTGCATTTCGCATTTATACTTTCCTGATTTCAGTTAAATTTACACCGTTGGTGTAAATCCTTATAGCCGGTCGGGTGTAGTTTGGTAATCAATTCATTCAAAAGCTACATGAATTACCTTTCAACAAAGCTGGTTTTATTGAATAAAGTCTTTTAAAGACACAAAAGGCAGCACTAATAAATATCTGTCCATGTTGTAATTTGTGCCTAAAGTGACACAAGTCGGCAGAAGCAATAAGTCCAAAATGCTTGGACACAGGCGAAGATAAATGAGTGGTGGCAACAAATACAGTATTTTCTCCTGCACTGTCCCCAAGATTAAATAGACACCAACAAAGATCAATGGCTGTCTGGCAGAGTCTTGTACACAACCCCAGAATCGGATTGCTGTTTGTGCACAACCTTTGCTAAAGACCAAAAGACTGTTGCCAACAACAAAGTCTGATTTGAATGGAAAAAGTACTTTACTTATCCTAGAGGGACATTTGACTTGAATGGATCCACACCGGCACTTTTGGAAAAGGTTAGCGTCAGAACTGCGCACACATCCTTCAAACACTTGCACTCCAAACTGAGAGCTCTGCTGAGTAAGTTTCTGCTCTGAATAAAGATTCAAAGGCCAAACGATGTTATACACCGTCGCTTGAATCACGACCCGACAGCTTTACGGAGGAGATCAGACCTACCCCTTGTTAAGAAGAGAAGGTATCAAATTTTTTTATCCCACAGTGTGGAGCATGATGACATGTTTGCATTCAGTACGTGGGTGTTAGCAGACAGAACAAGCTTGGCAGGAGACAGAGGCCTGCACCTCGGAGGAGTCAGAGAAAGCATTAATTCAGTATTCTGTTGTTTGAAGATGGTTGCGCTTCAGCACAAAGGATTTGAATCCAACAAACAATTCTCTCAGCATGGGATCTGAACACAAAAATACAACTGCATGTGAAAAACAAAAACTGGAACTAATATGGTCAAAAATGCCTGAAAAAACCAGCAACACCAGCCTGTTTCGACTTTGAACAGCTAGAAAAATCCATGGCAGGAACTGACACTTTTCTCCCAGTTTTCTACCAGTTAAATTTAATGAGGCATGTATTTGCAACATGATATCAGAATAAATTTAGTATCTGCTGTGCTTTATTTGTGCTGGAACAACTTTTGTACAACCTGTAGTTATTTATATAAAGGGAATAATTATGAATGATTAAATTCAGTTAATATGAAATCAAAGTAATTATAATTTTTTGTGTTCACCAACAGAAGACAGAGGAAGCCACAGAGTCCTTCCATCACCATTTTTACCATGAAATTAATTAAACTATGTGGTGGTTATAATTAGCTAGCTAACATGTACATGTGTAGGTAACAATAACATAGCGATGCTAACCTTAATGTGCTGAGCATTAGCATGATGCTAATCCTTAAAAATGAAGCATGCTGTCATGGTTACAATAAATAATTTCTGTCTTTTTGCTGTACATTACCAAAAATACATTTCTTGACCTCAAGCTCACCTGCTAACATTTCCAAACACTAGTTTTTTAAAAACCTGCGCCCCTTCCTTGCCTGTGGGGGCGCTGCAGCCTGAACCACTGACAGAAATGGTTTTTGTGCCTCTTCAGAGAAGTCTCTGAGCATAACCTCCATTTTAGCGAAATGAAAATGGAGTGACGTCAGATTTTATCAGTTGCAGGATTTCTCTTTGGCCTTTGGTAAAAGACCAATAGCCATTTCTCCCACTAGCGCTAGGCTAGCGCGTTTGTTTTGATTGCATTTACCCAGAATGCCCTGCTACTTCCTTTTTTTTTTTGAGTGGTCTCCGGTCCAACTGGTGTATTTGAACCACACCAGAGTTCACCTCAACCTAACTGAGACTGAGGTTTGCAGACAGATCAGAGTTAGTATCTCATGCCTCCCCAAACAAACCAGACTAAACGGGGCTGGTGTGAGCGCACCGTTGAGACCACATTAAAAAAATGGCATTCTGGAGGGTTTAATAAAACAAATTTAATTTAAAACCATTAACCCACTGATAACTAATGGCCTGTTGCTTCCACATGCTGCTTGTGCTCATCTTTATCAAGATCTCCCAGGATTTCATCATCCTTTGACCATTTCACAAACATCAGGTGTTCTAAATGCTTTGGCTCTGCCAAGTTCTTGAAGTAACCCTATTCAACGAGGTTACCGACAACACCTGCTGCTAACACTGCCAGCAGACACCAACTGCTGAAGAATCCATCTAGAAATGCAGGCAGCTACTTTATCCATTTATACCGAAAAGGACATGAACAAAGCAAACTGAGGACAATCTAAAGCCTCAGTGTCTCAACGCTGATCAAGCGAATGTCAACTTCACAGACTGTAACGTGTGTAAAACAGGGGTGTCCAACGCATTTACAAAAGTCTTCAAACAAATTCTGTTTTAAGATGAAGCCCACATCCATCTCATTTATAAATATACCTAAGAATCAATCCTGCCAACTCGTAGGGCGTTACTTGACAGACCAGGCAAATGTGAATGGGATTTATCCATCATTACCGACACACCACAGCATAACTGGAAAATCAAAGCCAGGCTCTAGGCTGGTGTTGTTCATTAATGTTGCATTTCTCATGTAGCTAAGAGTGGCAGATGAAGAGAAAAGCTGATGTGCTGGCTTGTGGGCATCCCAGTGCCATTACCTCATTTACTTCCAAACCAGCTACTTGTCTGAACATGTAACAGTCTCCAAACTTACAACTCACTTGTTAAGCAGTGAATGGAGAAAGATTTGGCTGGAGGCGAGCTGCAGAGACTGAGGCAAGGAGCGATTTGCATATTCATAGATCCACATCCAATACAAGACAAAAGGTGTAGATTTACATCTGAGGCACTTCACAGAATGAGAGGATTATTCTCTTGCAAATATATGTCTTAATATCTAATGTTGATGAAGAGACACTTTTCATGGGGGTTTATTCAATGTCAGGACGGTAGCTTTTATGGTCAGTGCATACACCCTGACGAACACACAGACTCTGACATTGCACGGCCAATTAGAGTCCTATTTCATCCAACTGGATCAAGGTGGAAGACAGCCGCAAAGAGAAAGACTGAGCGAACGAGAAAAGGATAGAGAGAGCTCTAAGTGGGCGGCACACTCTTCTGCCTCAGGGAAGATTGGTGTCAAGAGCAGAGAACACACACAGTGGGTAGAAAATGTAATGAATGTGTATCACTTGTTAGGAAAGATAGTGAGAATGTGGTGTGTGTGTGTGTGTGTGTGCGGTCTCTGCACTTGACACCAATCGAACGGTAGCAGTTGAGAAATTTAAAAAAAGAAAGGAGCGATCTTGTTGGAAGCAGAGCCAAGCAGGATCTAAACATCAATATTTTTAAAATTCCTTGAAAGAACAAATGCATCCATGATTCATCGTCTCTGAACATGAAAGCGGTAGCCATGCAGATGCAGCCTGACGGAGCATCCTGTGGTCAGTTCGCTCTGCACAGATCCTTGCCGTTTCTGGGTGAGATTAATAACTGATGATGTTTGATGTCTGATGATGGAGGGAAATAAAGCAGAGTTCACTTTAATGTCGGTTTCACAGACTCTTAACTCCTGTCATGTCTGGACTTGTCATTTAAGAAATCTCCTGGGGTTCGTTGGCGAAGAAACCAGTGATCAACATCAGCACCATCTCGTCCCATCAAGTCCCAGCAGCTGGTCAAACACCCCAACACAAGCCAACACTAAATAACTCGGCTTCTAAGGGTCCTCAACCGGAAGATGGTGACTTGTTTCGATATGGATTGGACCAAAAGATGGATTAGGTACTGCAGGCGTTCTCCTGTCTGAAAGAGCCAAACCAGAAAGCATGACTCTCGATTTACCAAACCCTGAATAGCTAAGAAACCGACTGGATTGAATCATCACACACGATGCCAGTTGATCTGATGGACAAATTAAATCCAATCCTCGGAGGCTCGACGTTAATCCATTGTAGACTATTGTCGAAAATTTGCCTCATACCACGTCCAACCGTCATTCAGTCAGGTTGTGTGGTTATTTCACTAACATACCAAGAATCACACTACACTTTACTGCCCCCTAGTGGCCGGAGTTGTACCAGATTAAGCCTTATTTAGCCATTCTGCAGACTAAATACCTGTTTTAATCTGTCTGCTACATTTAAATTCAGTTAACCGGTTAATGTAAACAGTCTCCCAGTTTCCTTCCAGCGTTCTGTAAATGACAGATTCTTGATCAGTTAGTTTTTGATCACCTGGGATTAAAAACTAATCCCAATCTTGATTTTGGGTTTCTGGGTGTTTAAAGTCCCACAACTTTACAGGAGCCAATATTTTAATGCTGGTTGAGGTGAAGAATCTGGAGTTTTCCGGTTATTTCATTCACTTAATAAACAGACTATAGAGTATCTGGATTAAAGTTACCATTTGTATCATATATTAATGTAGCTGTGTGTATTGTGGAGGGAAACGGGTCGTCTGGGCGTTTATCTTTGCTCCACATTGTCTCAGATTTTCCTTTTTTTAAGCATTTGCTGCCTTTCCTCTCCTCTGACGTCCACCATCAGTCCGGCTTCACTTCAGAGACCAAAGCAGACACAGGAATTGCAGCAGCAGTGTGTGTGTTTGACAGCTCCCTGTACAAATATGATCCAGATTGGTTTTCTTTGATAGCTACCTGTCTGCTCTGTCATTCCTCCCCGTTTCGTCTGCACAGCTGCGTGGGTGTGGAAGCGTACGAGGCCCTACTGTAAATTCACCGCAGTGTTTGTCACAGTGCGTTACTCACTCACATGCAGCCTCTGACAGCCATTATATTTTTTAATTTGTCATTTTGTGTGCGTGTGTCTCACCGTGCTGGAGTTGTCAGGCTGGTTTCAAACAAACCGTGCGTGTGAGCGCGAGCTCCTCTGTGTGACGCTGATTAAAAGTGAGAGCTTTTTGATTGCCTCGACCCTCCATGGGATTATTAGCATATAACACACAAGTGTGCACGAGCACGCACGGCAGAGTAATTGAGGATTTCTCTTCCACATTACATGTAACAGGATCCAACCCAGGAGCTCGGTGCTGAGCTAACAAACTAACACTTCACCTTGGTATTTAAATGAATGCAGATGAGGCAGAATGGAGGATGAATGAGCTGGTTTGTGCTTGGAGGCTGCTCTCTGCAATCCCCCAGTAAAACCTGCACCTAACTGGGATTTTAAACAGCCTCAGTTGGTTTCATTTGATCGTTTTCAAGCAGAAAGAAAGATCAGATATCGCAGAAAAAACAGCCAGTTCTCGCCGTTTTTTCCAAAGGGACTGGGAGCCGATCCATCCTCGTCTCTGGGCGGATCGGTTGGCTCGCCGCTCGCCGCTTTTCTGATCTGATGGCAGAACGTTTAGACAGACGCACAAAGGCAGAGATGTTATCTAACACTGAGTGTGATAGTTTTGTTTGGAGCTTTTCACCATCCCTCTCTAAATCACATCAAGGAGAGGACAGAGAGACAAAGGAAGTTAAATATATCGAAGGAAGAACTCAGAGCACTTTGTAAATTACCAGGAAGGTCGAGCTGACATATTAAACTCTAACTAAAAGGTATAATAGTAATTTTCACGTCTTCCAAAGCTGCTTCCTCTTTCTCAAGGTTTCTGGCAACAGTCAGTGGTTTCCAAAGTTGTCTATTTCTCAGCAGCTGAATCTACTGAATGGTCCAGTACTGAGTCTCAGTCTGCAGAATTTGAAGACAACTCCTCAAAATGGTTAAACTCCAGGGTGTTTTTACAACCGAGAGTCCAGGAGATTCAGTTTGACTGGAGAATCTACCGGATTCTCTCTGCTGAGTCAAACCAACCAAACCCTAACCTGTTCCCCTCCTGGCCTGTGGGGGTGCTGCACCAAGAACCGCTACAGGAAATGACACAAAAACCTCTGAAGACACTGAGCTCAACCACCAATCTTCCAATGGAGGAAGTTTGGGTAACCTTAACCCAATAAAGAAGGAGTGATGCTAGAGAAAGGATAAGAGCCTCTTACTGCAGCATGAAAAAGATCAAATTTGTGTCTCAACTAAAACGAGATTTATCCACAACACAGCAGCACGATGGAGACAACCAAACACAACCAACTGTTAAGCAGGTGGAGTCTGTGTGTCAAAGCACTGCAGGAAATCTGAGTTCATCTGACAGCTGAAGATCGTCTCAAACAACAGCAATTCTACAAAGGAATGGCCTAATCAAAGTCCAGATAAGAATCTGATTTAAATGTTGAGGAATTATAAATCCAGGAGAGTTAATGCTGCTGATGTTGAACCAAGAGTTCCTGAGCCGTTTCCTCCGAGATGAGGTTTCTTCCTGCTAACCGGAGGCGATTATTAAAGCTTTTCTCAGGCGGCGTTTCTGCTACAGGTTTCCTGTCTCTGCTGCTCCCAGTGAAGGAGACAGGCAGTTTGTTCATTATTCTAATGTCCTCCTAATGGCTGCATGGTTAATGCATCACCATCTGGCACCAGAACACACTCACTGCTGTGATAATGCAGAATGTACCGACAACACACCGCTTGTTGTAATGAGACGACACAAAACCCAGGGCAAAGCATGATGGGTAAATTGGCGAGCTGGCTTTAATTGGGCTTCTTGTCGCTGTGGAAACGACTCGGCTCAAGTGTTTGTCCTGACACGTAGCTTTTAGCTGGAAGGATGGATGCTCAGGGGGGAACGGCCCACGTGCGTCGGAGGAAATGTGATGTTGTGTTGCCAGATAGTAAATAAAAAAGCGGCGGGTTGCCAGGTCATCAGTAAAACTCTTCCCTGCAAATTGGGTTGTAAGTCAGTGCAGTGAATCATGTCAGGCTCGTGTGAGTGTATCTGACTGTGTGTTGTGCTCAGACAGCGGCACTTGAACCAAATTGTCCCCTCGGTACCCACAATGCATCTGGAGCTTGGCAGGAGTGTCTGAGTGGCTGTCTGTGTGATTAAACCTTACGATGCCTCCGTGTAACACACAGCTGCCTTGCTGTGACCCCGGTGTCGTTCCTATGGCAACCAGCAGAGGAAGAGGACTGAGGAGCTACAGCACTTCAGATGAAGCAGCGAACTCGTCAGACTCGGCCGAAGCGGCGCAGGAAACTCCTTGGAAACACGATGCTCAGAAAGTTACTGGAGAGAAGCTGGTAAACTCCAGCAGAACCAAACCAACACCAGAACTCTAAAACATTGACTAGTAGGCATCGGGTCATAAATGCACCATTAATTTAAATAAAACCGTTTAGCTTTAGCATCACCATGGCCTGAGACGGCGGCAACCAAGAAAAAAGAGCAGCTCCAGATTTAACTGCAAGTTGCAGCTCCAAACATGGACAAATCAAAAGTGGGTTTGAACGACTCAACATGAGACCTTAAAATCTAAAGGATCCCAGTTCAGTCCGCTTCAATCCAACTCCAGTTGGTTTGGTGAGGTGTGAACTCTGACCTGCCCACAAGCCGGTTCGGTCGAAGTGAACTGTGGTTCGGTTTGAATCCATATGTGAACACCAAGTGGACCAGAGACCGCTCCAAAAGCAGGAAGTGGATGCAGAGCATTCTGGGTAAATTCAACCAAAACAAACATGCTAGCGCTAGCAACAGAAATGGTTCCTACTCTTTTACCAAAGACTAAAGAGAAACCCTCCAACTGCTACAATCTGACGCCTCCATTTTTGTTTACATTTGGTGAAGAAGGAAGTTGCTCTCAGTGTCTTCAGAGGTTTTTGTTTAGTTTCCTTCAGTGGTTCTTGGTGCAGCGCCCCCACAGGCCAGGAGGGGAACAG
This sequence comes from Poecilia latipinna, assembly GCF_001443285.1. Classification (NCBI taxonomy): domain Eukaryota; kingdom Metazoa; phylum Chordata; class Actinopteri; order Cyprinodontiformes; family Poeciliidae; genus Poecilia; species Poecilia latipinna. The sequence goes on from NW_015117210.1 coordinate 8,334, forward strand.
GTTGGTTTGACTCAAAGCAGAGAGAGAAAGAACCACAGCAGCTGGAGGAACAAAAGTTGCCATTTTGGTTCCCAATCAAACAGAATCTGATGGACTAAAACGCTCTAACTGCTACAGTTACTCAGTTTTCCCTTACTGATGGCAAAGAGTTTCAGACGTGAATATTTTTACATATCAATGTTTAATTGTAACTGAAACAAACTGCATTATTTTGTCATATAAAAGTTTTCTACAACGTGTCACCAGAACTGGTCTTGGGCCTCATAAAGCAAGTCAATAATGAGGAACATTTTCCATTCTGAGTATAAAACCCAGACGACAAGACTGATGAGAAAAACTGTCACATTTCCAAACAGTTTGTAAACTAAACACATAAAGTTGAGGTTCCAACTTGCTGCAAGACATTTAACTAAATAAAATCCAAACCCAAAAGCTCACCAGTCAACTTCTCTGCACTTCAGAAGAAAACTGTTTGATGTGGCTACGCTGGCTTTTAAGAGAAACCTTCCTGAAGGGAAAAAAAATTTGGCGTAACTTTGGAGCGGTTTATTATCCGGCATCGATTTGTGAACCAGTGGAAGTGACTCTGAGCTTCCTGCGGCTGCTTTCTGCTGCTTTATTAAATCCCTGCAGCGATCTGAAGGCTGTGGGAGCCGTGCATTAATAAATCTGCACAATCTGATTTAGAAGATGCAGTCGGATTGCAGAGAGATTATGCACAACTGTCCTTGTTTTAATTAAATTACAGTAAATGAGAGCAAGCTGCTCCTCATGCAGCAGTTTGTTCAGCGCTGATGCAGCAGACTAATTACCAGACCACCTGACCGCTGACACACTCCCACCGCCAAACCTTTAAAATACGCTGTTAAACTTCTGTTTCCTGTCACAGCAGACATTTTTATTTTATTTCACCTTTTAAATTCAAGAGTTTCCACAGTACTTGGTAGAATAACAAACAGATCTTCAGAAATTTTACTTTGTTGTTCTTAAAACCAGTTTAACTTTGAGGTGGATGATGGTTGAAAAACTTAGATTATAACCGTTTCAGTCAATATTGATAATTATTGATGAGTTTTTTTGTTTTAAATATCTGAAATGGTGCCAAACTGTCGTGATTTTTCCTCTTTTATGTACAGTTTTTTCCCCTGTCATCTCTTTTTTATCTTGAAGCAGATAGGAGGCAAAACCTTAAACTGCTGCTGCGCCGGTTCTGGATTGAAGTTCAGTGAATATTAAATATTGAATGCTAATCCAACTGTGATGCAGCCCAGTTCTGTTGAAATTAATTCTGGTTCGGTTTGGATGCAACGCCAAGCGGACCGGAGACCGCTCCAAAAGCAGGAAGTGGACTACAGTGCAAGGCATTCTGGGTAAATACAACCAAAAGAAACATGCTAGTCTAACGCTAGCTGTAGAAATGGGTCGTGGTCTTTAACTAAAGACAAAACATTGCAAATATGTGCAAAGTTCAGTTTTTTCCACATCAGCAGAATACATCTGAAATTTCACAGTTGCAATGTTTCCATTAAAAAAGAAAATTAAAATCACACCTTAAAAATGAGCCACGTCATCACCGTCCTGCCGCTCCTCGCCAGTCGTAACATCTGGTTGTTGAAGCTAAAAATATCAGAACAGCTGAAAAACCACCTGATCCTAAAACAAAAAACATTTTCAAAATTGTCATGTTTTCATTAAACAAACTGATTTTCTTAATTCCAGTTGTCAGCTAGAGAAATCCTCCAACCGCTGAAATCTGACGCCTCCATTTCTCTACATTTCATGAAAAAGGAGCTCAGTGTCTTTTTTGTGTTGTTTCCTTCGGTGGTTCTTGGTGCAGCGCCCCCACAGGCCAGGAGGGGAACAGGCTGCTGAAAGGTTATTTTAGTTTCACCTGACTGCTGATCTTTGTTAGTTAAAGATCTTTGTCAAGCTGACATTTTATTTTGCTCTTTAAATAATGACTTCTTCTCCTCTGAGCATCTTTAAACTGTATTTTGGTGCAGAATATGTTTCACGTCATTTTCTTTCATTCTAAGGTGAATTCACATCATGTGAAACTAAATGTTCAAACAGATGAATGATTTAGAAACTGTTTTTCCTTCATATTTTTCTATGATGTCACATGAAGCAGTGACATCATGCTCCATTTACATCATCCTCACTGTTTCAAAGGCATGTTTAGTCAAAGCCGTTTTTCTGGGTAGATAAATAAAGTCCAGCTGCTGATCCGTTAGAAACCCGTCAAATCCTCCTCACATGCAGCTGCACCGGTCGCCTCATGTTGAAGCCTCGACTCAAACATGTCTGATGGTTAACTCCTCTTCCCCGAGGCCGGACCATCTGCTCTAACGGAGCGTCAGGAATCTGGTTTTTCTGCTGATTCCTTTGAGGTTTTGCAGAAAATCTCCTCACTGACGGATAAACTGGAGTGGAAATTTGCTGACTCAGATGCTGCAGCTCTCACATCCTTATTGTCCGTTTGCCTCCTTATCTGAATCTTTCCTGTTTTAATGGACAGAAAAAACTTTACTGCAATCTTGGGAGCAAAGCTAATCTTTTCAATCCATTTTTTATGATAACAGGAAATTAAAGAAACTGTAAATCACAAGGTCAGGCTGTCGCCGTTTTATGGGGATGATGATGCATAAAATCCCATCGATGCACCATTATACTGGAGACTATGCAGTGGTTACCTTTATGGGTAATAAAAACAACACTAAAGTATCTACAGTTGAGTCCAATTGATCCAGAGAAATAATCCATGAGCTGCTTTTCCGTTACAAATGAGCGTAAAACCGTCGATACTCCACTACAGTCAAACAAACTAAAGTTTGCAGCTGCTGTGTTTCCATTAAATAAGAAAAACAATTAAACTCTTCAAACGTGAAAGTTTGTTTTTCATCCTCCATCCACTTCCTGTCAATTACTGACATAAAACAAACTCACATTCTTGCTAAAAACTTACTGGTGAGTCGGTTTGTCTTATTCTAAGTATAATGAAATATTCACAGATTTCGTGTTTTTGCAGTGCATCAGTCAGACACGGTTCTGCCTGTTCAGTCCTGCAGAGTGAGAGAGAGAGAGTGTGTGTGTGTGTGTGTGTGTGAGAACAGTGTGAGGTTGTCATGTTGACACCTGGCCTATATGAAGCCGACGGAGGAAGAAAGGAATACATTAACACTCGGGTCTTCATCACAAAGAGAACAGAAAGTTATTCAGCCAGAACACACACACTTCCCTTCAGGCGCCTGCAGTCACGTTGCCTTTTTGCTTAACCTCCATTATAAACACACACACACACACACACACACACACACACACACACACACACACACACACGGTTCGGCAGCGTGGGCCGTTTCTTCAGGTTACATCTCTGCAAACATGATGGATGGAGGACATCAGCTCCGTCTCTGCAGGCCATTTAAGCGACAGACGAACACAAATCAGACGAGACGCAGAGAGGAGAGGAGGAAGCCGCATCATAACGGCTTTTAATCGTTACATCCGTTTGGTTGTCCGCCATGTTTCCCCGGAGGTGGAAGTCTGTTTTCAAAAAGTTTCTCCTTAAGACATGGACGTCCGATGAGAACAGAGGGAAACGGCAGGAGGCGCGTTTCCAACCGGAAGTGATCCGCGCCATCTTGGTAGGCAAGAGCAGCGCAAAGCATCATGGCTTCCAGAGCAACAGACAGAAAATATGTAAGAGACAGATACGTGAACAAAATGGCCGACTTGAATAGACATATTAGACGATGTGGACAAGCTGCCTCCGATTAAAGACTCAACACAGAGTGTTAACCATGGAGTCATGGTGATGGACTTCTAAAGAAAGCAGGAACTCTGCAGGTGAATAATAAGGTTCTGGTGACGTACATGTAACAAACACGTAGGCTACATGTCCGTTACGTTAGCGAGGCTAATTCTGCTAGCCTGGCAGTAAGTACTACAGCATGTCACTGATATTTATCTTAGTGCTGCACAGAGCAGGGTAGAGGACTCAGACATGTATTTATATTGTTTATAAGTTGGATAGGAACGAGATGAGAGCTGGTTCTATTGTTGTCATAGCAACTCCACAGCAACTGCCTACCAAGATGGCCGTCAGTTACAAAGTTGATGTTGAGAACGATGATTTGTCCCGAGGCCAAAGGTCAAACTGGTAGCAGTTTCTGGACTTGATGGAGAGCAGAAGAGAGAAATCACATGGAAACCAAACTTCATTCCAGCCAATCAGCTGAAGTCGTGGTCAGATAAAAATAATCTGAAATGATGCCAGCAAATCCAGATTCTGTTTTAGAGTCAATAACTAATCTCAGACACATGAAAACACAAAGCAGAGGTGGAATAGCACCGAACGCTTTCTGTTTGTTGACATCACAGAGCATAATGACTCACCTGGAATGGTGGCTTGTATTGTGTTATTAATACGTGGAATTGGACGCGGCGCCGGCGGAGGACTGGAGCCCAGAGGACGGGCTGACAGGCAGACAGATTACAGAGCAGCACTCATCAACATGCACATTTGCTCAGTGTAAATTTTCTGGACAATTACCTGCTACTTTACACATGATTGCACTCAGACGCGTCGAGGTAACAGCATTTCATGGCTGCAGAGGGAGGAGGACTGTTTTGTTTTCATACTTTTGATTTCTGGATTTTCTTCTCTTGTTCTTTATTTTAAATCTAAGTTTTGTTGTTGATGAATGCGAGTCGGCGGCTGACGCGGTTTCTCTCCACATGATGTCCGCTCAGCTTCTGGGAGGAAAAACAACCTCCTGTGGAAATGTTTATGAGAGCAGAATGATGAATGGGGAAAATAATGTGAATAAAAAACAGTTTTTAAAACAGAACATTGCATCTTTAATAGAAAGTTGAGTGGAAGGAGGAAATGTGGAAAAGCAAACAAACTACAGTCGTTTTCATTCAGTTTTTAGAATTTATTTTGGATATTTAAAGCAAGTCCCTTGTAAAATGTACTTTAAAATTTCAAGATAAAAGGATTAATAAACCTTTTCAAGAATTATTAATCCTTGAAAAGGTGAAATTGCATAATTGCATCATTTCTGTTACAATTTATCATCATGACAGGCCTCTGCATGTCTGTTCTCTACTTAAAACTTCTCAAAAATAAAGATTTAGATTTTTCCATTTGATAAATCCAGGTGAAATGAGGAAGAATCTCAGTTATGAAAAGTTTGTGCTTAGAGCAAATTTCTGCCATAAATTCTAAGTTTCTAGTAAAAAAAACATTTCTGAGTCAAAAATTTGCTAGAAAAAACTTCAGGATTCAAAAGTTGAAAAACTGACTTGAAACTTTTCCACTTTCAAAAAAGTTTTCTTTACAAAATTTTCTGAGAATCTCAGAATGTTTTGAGTTTTTTTTTTTGGTAGAAATGAACTTTTTTTCAATCAATTTTCAATGTTTGAAACCAAAAAATCTTCAGAGGTTTTTCAGCAAATTTTAAACTTTTCATGCTCGGACATTTCCCAGTTTTTTTCTCAAATGTTTGAGATTACTCTTGAAATTTTAGAATTTTTTTGTGGAAATTTTATCTATTTTTTTTATCTACCAAAGTGGAAGATTTTCCAATTTTGAAAATCAGAAATTAAAACCCCCCAAAGAAAATATCACAAAAATTTTAGATTAATTTCAAACTTCTTAGTTTTTTCTAGCAAAGTTTTAACTTTTCCAACTCAGAAATTTACAGTTTTCTTTCTCTACAAAAGTCAAATATTTTTGACAGTTGAAACAGAAATTTCCTATTTTTTTCTCAAATATTTCTGAAATTTTTTCTAGCAAAGTTTTAACTTTTCCAACTCAGAAA
>NW_015117210.1:18752-21397 GCF_001443285.1 Poecilia latipinna
TTGTTTCGACTGAACGACGCTGGGAATCCGGCCAAGAAAAGGTTCAAAATTCAAACATTTCTACGGGAAAAATCTGGATTCCTGGAAAAAGTTTCAAATGTTGAAAATTTGATAGAAAGAAATGAGGAATTTTGAGTTTCATCTCAGAAATTTTAGAGAAAAAATTAAATTTCTTTGTTTGAAAGAAAATATACAAGAAAAAAAATATTATTTTGAGTTTCATCTCAGAAATTTTAGGAAAAAAATTATTTTTTTGATTCAAAAGTTGAAAATTTGTCAGAAAAAAAATCCGATTTTTTTAATTGAATCTCAGAAATGTTTGACTTCTAGAATCCAACATTTTCCAGAAAAAATAGATTTGAATTTAACCTAAAATTTTCTGGAATTTTTTAAATTAATTTCCGAGTTTCAAAATTAAAACATTTGCTAGAAAAAAATGTCAGAAATTTTGCAGAAAAAATGTGAAAATTTATATGAAAAAACCCTGAAATGTTCAGATTAATCTCAGAAATGTTCATGTTACCGAGTTTCAAACATTCAACATTTTCAACTTTTGGAACTCAAATGTTCAAACTACTGATAACTTAATGCTGATGACAGATGATGTATTTCTCTATTTGTAAAACCAATAAACATTCCTCATTTCAAACACTTTATTTTTAAAGCGTTTTTATGTTTGCAGATATTTTCCTAACCTACAGTGAGGACAACAAATACAAATCGTGCAAATTCAGTTTTGTTTTCTGAAACATCATAAAATGAAAAGATGTGACGTGTTTCAATAGTTTGGATTTGATCAGAAGGCAGAAAAAAAAACATCCAGGATTTTCACAGCGATGTGAGAAGAGAGACGGTGACGATGCTGCAGAGCTCAGGTTAGTCAGCGTAATGCTAACCACCCGTCCAAACAAAGCTGCCTTCATCAATCCTCCTCCTCCTCAACATCGGGCAGCGGGGTGAGGAAGAGGACACACACACACACACACACACACACACACACACACACACAGCAAAAAATTGATAAAAAAACAAGATGTGACGCAAATCACACTGAACAGCTGGGCCTTCATTCACGTTTTAAAATAAAATATCCATTTTTACTTGTATAATTTTGATATATTTAATAAAAATGTAAAATTTTTGTTTAATCTTTTTTTCATTATTTAACATTATTATGATGTAAAAAAAACTACAAATAGATTTGGATTTCATATTCTATTTTTAGACGAGACTGAAGGATTTTTTAGGTATTTTTGGCTGAACAATAAATCAATAATATCTACAGCAAAAGACACGTAATCAATATCAATAGATAATCTGATAGGACGACTGTTCACCGAATCACAAAGCATTCTGGGACATGTAGGAAAAGGAAAGACTTTAGCCGCTCCACCTCTGACAGTTAGCTAAGCAAGTTAGCTTCAGCTACCTTGCTCATGCTCTGGTTGCCTAGCAACAGCTTGCTGGATAACAACCAGTTTAAAGTTCTGTCAAACTTCGGTTGCCTAGCAACGACATTTTGAGTAACCTTTTGCACAGCAGTTTCACCTCTTTGGGTGCGTTTACACTGCAGCCTGAAGTGACTCAAGTCCGATTTTTTTTTTGACGTAATGNGTCTGGACATTCTGGACGGTCTGGACTTCTGGCCGCCTGCCGTGTTTGGTCCAGAAGGTTTCGGTGGTCTCAGCAGCAGTTCAGAGCGATGTGTCCTCTGAAGGAGCGGTCAGTGTTTGTTTCAGACGGATCCATGTTGGATTTTCACTCGTTTATATTCAGTCGGGGTTTCGCCGCTACAGTTCGGCGCCCGCCCCTCCCACGCCCCTCCCTCTACATAAACCCATTACAAGTTATTGTCGGCTGGCGTCTTTCCGCAGCAGCTTCTCCTGAATAAAAAGCTTTGATTGAATTGAAAAACGTTATTGTCCTGTGCGGACGATTTGGTTTGCAGAAACACTTTTATGATGAAAACACAATAAAAGCAGCAGATGCAGAGCGGCCCTGATGCCATCGGAGAAGAAGAGCCCAAAGAAAATCTGCCTTAATGCTGTTACAGAGAAAACCTGCAGAGTGAACGGCGGTAATGTTGCTTTATTAGCTGCAGCTCATAACAGAGCAGCTGGAGAAAACCACTGAGCTCAACGGTCAGTTTGTGGCCGAGACTCAGACAACCGAAGGATTCAGTGAAAATTCAAGGCTTGTTTCGACTGAACGACGCTGGGAATCCGGCCAAGAAAAGGTTCAAAATTCAAACATTTCTACGGGAAAAATCTGGATTCCTGGAAAAAGTTTCAAATGTTGAAAATTTGATAGAAAGAAATGAGGAATTTTGAGTTTCATCTCAGAAATTTTAGAGAAAAAATTAAATTTCTTTGTTTGAAAGAAAATATACAAGAAAAAAAATATTATTTTGAGTTTCATCTCAGAAATTTTAGGAAAAAAATTATTTTTTTGATTCAAAAGTTGAAAATTTGTCAGAAAAAAAATCCGATTTTTTTAATTGAATCTCAGAAATGTTTGACTTCTAGAATCCAACATTTTCCAGAAAAAATAGATTTGAATTTAACCTAAAATTTTCTGGAATTTTTTAAATTAATTTCCGAGTTTCAAAATTAAAACATTTGCTAGAAAAAAATGTCAGAAATTTT
>NW_015117210.1:25647-28944 GCF_001443285.1 Poecilia latipinna
TTTGGGTTTGTTCTCGTCTTATTTGCTTTAATTCAGCCGCAGTTTGAATTAGAAGGGAAAGTCGACTGCCGGCACATTCAGGCTCCTCTGCTGTTTTAAGCTGACATTAATAACTGCAACGCAGAAACTTAAAGAAACGAGTCAGAACAGAAAACGAGCAGCTCGGAGGCTGAGCCAGCAGGTGAAACAGAAACCGCCTGCAGCCCGCCCGGACCGCCGCCGGTCCCAGAACCAAACCTGCATCTCTAAACATCAGACCAACAGACGCTTCAGTTTCTATGGCGATCAGACGGCAGAGCAGCCGCGCTTCAGTTCAGTTCATTTATTTATGGATCAAAATGATTGTGAGGTAGTTAAAGAAAAAGCAAATCTAAGAAACATTTAAGTTCTCTAGTAACTCACCTGGTTAAATAAATTAAATAAAAATGAATGAATCTTTAGTGATGAGGCTCCTTGCCATCACCCTAAACTTTAGCTTCCTAAAAAGATTCAAGTTTCTGGGTGAGCAGCTGCAAAATGTACCGACAGAAAGTTTGAAAGACAAAACTGCAAAGAAAACTGGAAAAGAAGCTGAAGAGAAAGAAAATGTTAAAAAGTTTAAAAGAATGAAAGAAACTTCAAAATAAAACATTTGAAGGGAAATCCATCCGTCCTTCAGAGGCAGAAACTGATTCCCTCACTAACTTTGTTGGACAAACAGAAGTTGATTAATTCCTGTTTCTCTCCGATAAACGGACTGAGGATAAAAACAAACTAAAACTAAAACTCCTTTTATTGTGAGCAGAAAATGAGATCAGCGCCTCGTTTAGCTGTTGGCTAATTACAATTCGCTGTTTGCTTCCATGTGTTGCCATCGGCGCCGGTGAGCATGTGTGTGTGTGTGTGTGTGTGTGTGTGTGTGCAGTCATTGATCACCCTGACAGAAACTTATTATGGTGTCACTTCCTGTGACCCCTCTTGACCCCGCCGGCGGTGAGAGTGTGTCTGTGTGTGTGCAGTGTGTCTGTGTGTGTGCAGTGTGTCTGTGTGTGTGTGTGTGTGTTCCCACACAGCCGACTGTTTGTCCTGCTAATGACTTGTCAGCTTCCAACGCGCCGAGCTGAAGGTGGCGTTCTCCACGCCCACATCCACCCGGCGTGCAGAAGCAGCGGCGGTTCGTCCTGACGACCAACACCAACACCGGCGCCGGCGCCGCCGGAGCTGGAGGGAAGAAACATTTCCAGCTTCCAGCTCTGGAAACGTGTCTGACAGAAACTCCTGACCTGCTGACTCCGGCTCAGTCCAACAAAGATCGCGAACAAGCCAATTAAAACACAAACAGCAGCAACAAGCAGCCGTTAGCTGGCTGAAAACACCAACAGTGGTTTGTTTCAACCTGTCCACCATGTTTAAACATCTGCAGACCTGAACATGTCGACATCCTTGGATCCAGGCCTTCAGATAAACAGTTTTTAGTTACTGATATACCGGACAGTTAATTAGATACAAAAACAAAACAAACATCTTATGTGAAAAACTGTGTGCAACAGCAAACGTCAGTCTGTGGATATAACACACCGACACACTATGGGCAGAAATATGGTGAAAAATTAGCATTTTAGCATTAGCTTCTGCTAAATATTCTGTTTTTATAGCACTTTAGCATTAGCAGAGCTAATGTTTACAATTAATGCTTTAAGTTTAGCTGAAGGGGGATGAAAACACATTACTGCCATTTATGCTCAGCTGCTCTGAAGCAGAGCTGTGGACCAATGAGAAAACGGATCAATAGGTGTGGCTGCTGCTCCACTGAGTTCACATGTTCTGGTTTTCAACCATTAGCTGCTGCAGAGTCGATATCAACCCGACTTTTCAGCTTTCTGCTCACAAACCGGTGGAGACGCAGACTGACCCCGGTACCGCCGGCGCTGGAACCAAACAGAACCAACAGCCAATTAAAGCGAGGTCACAGCAGCAGCAGCCGCTTCACATCATAATGACAGCAGCTCCAGATTTCATCTTCTGAACATCGTCTCTCATTTTAAACCCAAAACAAAAAGTTACAAATCAGCTCCAGTCGACTCATCCGATCCGTTTGCTTCATTATTAACGTCTGAGGAGAAACTGCAAATATGAGCAACTTTTATTTTAAACTATCACATTTTTCTAACTCATTAGAGCTGCTGTTGCCTAAAAGACTAAATATTGCAACTAAAATCAGGATTTTATGTCATTTCTTTTATAAACTACTTCATGAAAAAATTTGAGGTCAAATTTTGAAAAATCCAAGTCGTTTCCATAGCAACAGCACTTTGCTACCTGTTAATTTAGATCCTATTCAGGTGAATTATTAAAAATAAAATAAAGTAAAAATTATGTCAAATATTCAGTTGACTAATCTTATCTGTTTATTTTAAAAGTTTAATTATTTACTATTTAAATTGAGAAGTTTTAAAACTTCAAATGCACAAAAGGCTTTTTATGTTGTTTTTATGTTGTGACGACTATTAGCTTGATTTCAGTTTTTTATTTTCTTGGTCTGCATGTTATTTTGACCTCCAGCCTGCGACCAGCGTGATTATTAGTAATTAATGAAATCAACAAATGTGCTAATCGATTAATTGTTAACTGGAGAGTTCAGACAAAAAAACAAAAAACAAACAAACAAAAAAACACGATTTGCTAAAAAAAACAAAACAAAACAATCTGAGTAATTAAGCATCCAGATTTTGGTAGAAAAACAATAAATCATGCAAATGAAAATTAATGTTATTGTTTTAGATAAACATTCAATTAGTTGATTTACTGGTTCTATGAATCAATTCATTTGAGCAATAAATAATAAGTACAGTTATTCCAATATATTGTGGCTATATTATGTTGTAAATTATGCTATCTTGATGCTCCTGGTCGCCCCCTGGTGGTGGGAGCCACTTCTTATACAGCTGTTAGTAAACATGAATTTATCTGATTTTTACTGCGTGTTGCTGCATAAACCCATGAGTAAAAAAGTAAAAACAGTTAAGGCTGTGATTAACAGTGGAGTTCAGGTCCAGGGTGTTGGTGGGCCTCTCCTCCTCCATTATGCAGAGCCAGCTGCGTTTCCCCCGAGCCGTGGCAGCCATTAACCCCGCCAGGCTCTCTGCACTTTAAACAACAAACCACTTAGCTCTCACTGCTCTGTACTGTAAAATATTCACACACAGTCACTAAACAACGTGGAAACAACGTGAAAACAATGTGGAAACATGAAAACAACATGAAAACGTGAAAACGAGAAAACATGAAAATGTGAAAACATGAAAAAGTGAAAACGAG
>NW_015117210.1:32053-46315 GCF_001443285.1 Poecilia latipinna
CCTCCATTATGCAGAGCCAGCTGCGTTTCCCCCGAGCCGTGGCAGCCATTAACCCCGCCAGGCTCTCTGCACTTTAAACAACAAACCACTTAGCTCTCACTGCTCTGTACTGTAAAATATTCACACACAGTCACTAAACAACGTGGAAACAACGAGAAAACATTAAAACAACGTGGAAACAACGTGAAAACAATGTGAAAACAATGTGGAAACAACGTGAAAACAATGTGGAAACAACGTGAAAACAATGTGGAAACAACGTGAAAATGTGGAAACAACGTGGAAACAACGTGAAAACAATGTGGAAACATGAAAACAACATGAAAACGTGAAAACGAGAAAACATGAAAATGTGAAAACATGAAAAAGTGAAAACGAGAAAACATGAAAACGTGAAAACATGAAAACAACGTGGAAACATGAAAAAAACGCTGAAATAACACTTTCAGTTACGTTTCCTCACCTGAGTGACTTTAATCTGGATTGGGATTAATCGTACTGACCAGCCACAGGACAACACATGGTGGTGTATTTTTGATACAAATGAGATTCTGATTAGTGCGGCATGCTTCTGAATTCATCAAAAGCACGCCTGACCATTAAACGAATAATTTCGTTTACTTGTAATTTCGTTCCAGAGAAAAGTCAAAATGCTGCTTTAAAAGTTGCATCAATCCTTTGATTTGGCTAAAGAAGCTAAAAAGCAGTGAAGTGTTTGGTTTTATGCTGATGTTTGTAGGAAAACAGAAAAAGTTGAAGGGCATGAAAACATGTTGTGACTTTACTCTGCAGTAAACTTCAATAGACACATTTTAACGCCTGGAACTAACAACCAATGAAAATAGAGATAAAAACAGAACTTGAATGAACAATTCAGACATAAACACACAGTCTGTTTCAGGTTCACCAGGGAGGAAAAAACCCTTCAAACTTCCACAAGAGGCTTCATTCTGCATGACGACCTCTGACCTTTAACCAGCCAGCCGGTCCTCTGGGTTTAACCTGGTTATTTAAAGCTCCATCTGAAATAAGTGCAGAAATCCCTCATCAAACAGCGAGCAGCCGCAGATCAATATCACAGATTCAGATTTGACCTTTTATCTACAAAAATAATCTGTCGTCCTCAGCTAAAGCAGCTTCTCTTCCTGAATCTTCAAAAATTCTGTTTTTAATGAAAACCTCAGAGGCTTTCTTTAAAAAATGCCTGGCCAAAATAAATTCTAAAATTAAAAGGTTTGAAGTTTTTCTACATTTTCTTGCAGCTGCATTCTTGCAGCGCGATTCTTTGAGATTTAGACTGTTCTTAAATCTGATCATTCTTTAGACTCAGTTCAATCGGGAATCAAAGTTGCAACATTTATTGTCAAACCAACCAGACCCTTTGAGCAACCTGTTCCCCTCCTGGCCTGTGGGGGCGCTGCACCAAGAACCACGGAAGGAAACAACACCAAATCCTCCGAAAACACTGAGAGCAACTTCCTTCTTCATTAAATGGAAACAAAAATGGTAGGATTTCTCTTTTGTCTTTGGTAAAAGTCCATGAGTCATTTCTCCCAGGAGAGCTATGCTTTATGTTTGTTTTAATTGTATTTACCCAGAATGCCTTGCGTTATATTCCACTTCCTGCTTTTGGAGGGTGTCTGGTCTGTTTGGCATAATCAAACTAGAGGAGCTGCAAACCTTGACCTCGGTTGAAGTGAACTCTGGTTCAGTTTGAATACAAATATGAACGCCAAGCAGACTGGAGACCGCTCCGAAAGCAGGAAGTGGACTACAGCACGGCACTGTGGGTAAATACAACCAAAACAAACATGCTAGCAGCACTAACAGGAGAAATGGATCGTGGTCTTTTACTAAACACACAAAAAAATCTGCTTTCATTACAAATGTGTGCAAAAGTTTGTCAATATTCCACTAATGCCAAAAGAACACAGTTTTGAAATTGATACGTTTTCATTAGATAACGCAATTGGAATCACACATTAAGTCACTTCCTGTTGTCTTCTTTGTCATTTCCATCAGTAGCAACATCTGGTTGTTGATCATGTGATTTATCTGACAAATTATTTCCATTGGATTTTTGCCAAAGGCACAAATTCTGGTACAGCTGAAAAAAAAATATGTCAACCAAACGCAAAACTAGTTTTTTCAAAGTTGGTGAATTTATTTTCATAATTCCAACTTGTGAAATTATATGATCAAAGGAAATGCAGATAGAAAAACCCTCTAGCAGAAATCTGACACCACTACATTTTGTTTATATTTTATGAAGCAGGAAGTTGGCTAAGAGGCTTTCATGTCGTTTCCTTCAGTGGTTCTTGCTGCAGCGCCCCCACAGGCCAGGAGGGGAACAGGTTTTTCAAAGTTATTTGTTTGAATAAATGCAGAGAGAAAGAAAATCACCGCAGCTGAAAATGAATCAAATGTTGCTGTTTTGGTCCCAATCGAACCAAATTAACTGGACTATCAGCTGTGAAAGGAGGGATCCGTCATTTATTAATTGTGTTTTGTTCCGAGGCGGACCGGAAGGGGCGGGACCAGGATCCGCTAGGGCCAGCGCATCCTCGCTATATAAGCAGCCTGCTCCAGTGAGTCAAGAGCTGAAGCTGGCTTGGCGCTGAGCCGTCTTCTCCACCCATCTCTGCTCTACGGAGGACTTCCCCGCTCACCCCGCATCCCCGCTGAGATGCCACAGGGGGCCGCCTGCTTGTTTGCTGTTTTTTTTGTGTGTTTAGTTGCTCAGTAAAGAGCCTTTTGTTGAAGGCCGTGTCTCCCTGTTCTTTTGTTACGAGCCGGGTCGTAACAATGTTAAAGGAAAAACCGTCTCACTGTTAAAACCGTGCGACTGTGCGCTCATCATCAAGACGTCATCATTCCTGCAACATCTCTACAAAATCACTGAAAATGTGAGTTTTATTATGTTTGTTTCCGTTTCACAAGCCTGCATGTGTTTTGATTTGACCATTTTCCATAAACAGGCAGAATTATTATAAAAGTACGGCCATTTATTAATCTAAATTAGCTGCAGTCATTGGAAATGTGCTATATAAAATGTTCTTTAGTTTATTGCAGTTTATTCCCCAGAAAGGCAGAAACATGACTTGCACTCCAGGTTTATGGCTTATGAAACACAGATTGATGCCGACCCATTAAAACTGTATGCTGGAACTATATAAATGTATTATTCATAGGAACCGAGAGAGGCAAAAGAGCTCTCATAAAGCAACAAAATAAAAGTCTCAGACTGAAATATGATTAATAAAAACATTATTGAAGCAATTCACACAAGCAGAACGCATCCGAACAAAACTGAGCGTTACATCCACCTCTGAACGGGGGAGCGAGTGGCTGCTGACGTTTACCACTTATTGCCTCCCAGACTGGACAATTTATTATCCGTGTTTGGGAAGGAAACGTCAAATCTGATGCAACTGGTTCAATAACATCTTACAAAGTGACGGTAAATCATGAAACGCTGAAAAACAGATCAGAAACTCTGAGCTTCTGGAATGAAATCAACTCCTGTAAAACTTTACTTGAACTTATTGGAGCAGCGGTTCCTGCAGTTAGACTGACCTCTGGACGTCTAGTGGAAAAATCAAACATTAACACAGCGGCAGGACTCCATTCAAATATATTAAAATTAGTCACATTTATAAGTCATTTTTTTGCTGCAAAATGACCCAGCAGACATGAAGCTGGCAGCAAAAATATATAAGTTCATCAAAAACCATTCAGTTTAAAAGCCTTTTTTGCTGCTAAATTATTCAATTAACACATGTACGGAAAAATATTGGGGCCAATAATTTTAGCTTTAAATTCAGGATTCTAATTCTGTGTGATTGTATCTGCAGTGTGACTGTTTGTGCTATAGGATTTGTAGGAGGCTGGGTAAGAATGAAACTGACCAAAAAGCTCTGAAATGTTGATATCAATCTCAGGAAATTTCTAGAAAAAAACGAGGAAATTTTTTGAGTTTCAAAAGTTTAATTGCTTGTTTTATTTTTCAGACTGAGAAATTTCTGAATTTTTCTAGAAAAGTTTTGAGATTAATTTCAAAATTTCAGTTTCTCTAGCAAATTTCCTTATGTAAGAGCAAATATTTCTAAATTCATCTAAGCTCCACAAACTCTGATTTGAGATGTTCAATATTATATTTTAGGACATACTTATTGGATGCAGAGACATATTTATTAATATTTTAGCTGTTTTTTAATGGGTTTTATCAACATATTCTGGGTCAACCGGCCCTTTAAGAACGTTCATAATCTCAGTAATCCTCATCTGTTCCCTAGATTATTTCTTTCAACCTCCATATTTTTGTCTTATCGCTCACTTGAGATCAAATAAACCAATAAACTTCTTCCAGTACTTTTTACATTAAATTAAGAACAATAAACAGAAGATTTTATCTCTCCAGTGAGATTTGTATTTGTTGGAACGTTTTTACGGCAGAAAACAGTTTTTTCTTCCTGATAATGGGGTTTTAATTATCAGAGCAGAAACTTGTTAGGGTAGAAACCTGGCAGCCGCCCAGCACAACAATTAGAAACTGTTTTTACTAGACTCAGCTGCCGGTGATTCATTGTCCGCTCACCGCGTTTAATTTGTTTTCTGAACTCTCACAATTAACTGCTGCTTCTGGTAAAGCACAGAAAGATAATTACTTATTAATCGTTTGCAGAAAAATAAAAAAAAACATGTTTGTAAAAAGCGGTTCTACTTTCTGAAAACTGCAATAAATGTGAGCAGAGTTTGTCCAAACGGACGGAGCCAGAAGCATCTGAGCGGCCGGATGGGAGCGTGTGCTGAGCCGCAGTGATGATTGAATTACCCGTGTGTGTGTGTGTGTGTGTGTGTTCGGCGCTCATCCACACTTCTTAATGAGATTTAATGCCAACTTGTCCACCAACACACACACTTCATTCTGCAGTTTCATCATAACTTCCTGCCTTTATCCCAGTTTCACTCTGACTGTCAGAGCAGCAGGAATTACTTAGTGGCCACAAGTTGAGCTGAACCTGTTATCAGCTGCTCACCGGATCAACGAGGAACGAACAGAAATGTGAAACTCTCATAACTTCAGTGAGTTTCTAATTGAATCCAGAAACAACTGCATGGTAGAAACTCAGTCCAACGGAGTGACGCCAACACAGGGCGGCACTTTGCATTTACTCATGCTGTCTGAGTTATTTAAATGTTTTACAGTTTTTCTTTGACAAGATGTGGAAGCATCAATAAAAAGATTTTAAAATAAAAGTGACTGATTAAGCAATTCTAAAGAACTAAATGTCTTCCTGCTGTAAACTAAAGATGCTATTTCTGAAAAATTGTTGGATTTTGTTTGGTACAGACTGAAGACAGTAGATTAAAACTGAAGCTAATTTATGCTCATTTTTGTGTTAGCATGCTAGCACTGAAAATGAGGTCAACAGTTTTCTTTTATATTAATCCCACGTTCATTTCAGCTAATGTAGAAATTCTCAGATTTCTGTATAAAATCAGCAGAAACATTTTGAGAATATAAAAAATTTAAACCAATTTTTATTCCACACCAACAGAAATGGTGAAAATACATTTAAAACCTACAGATTTTCATATTTTAAACAGTGAGCTATCAAATTATTCTTAATTTCCATAATTCAGCCACTGATACAATTATTTTGGATCTAATCAGACACAATGTGGGGTCAAGTTTCAGCTTTTCTTTTCTATAATTACTCTGCATTTTAATTTAACCTACAAGTGTTTGACATTTTGCAGAAACACACAAAAAAATGCTAATTTCCATTTAAAAAACTGATTACTGACCAAAGCACTTGGCTGGTTCACAATTTAATATTAAACACAAACAATCAGAATTAGGTGAATAAAGCAGGAACTATGAACCGTGTCTGCATAAGGCTGCAGAGGTGTCGGCTGCTCTGCGCCCAGCAGGCTTTCTGCTCAGAGGTTTGGCTCTTTGAATATTCAATTACTCTCTGCATGTTTATCATCAGCTCTGCTGCATTAACGGCACAGAGCAGGCGGACGAAGGCTTCGCTTTCCCTCGGTTTTGGAGTAATGGTGCTATAATTCATCTTATGCGGACTGTCGTCACAAACAAATTTACAGCTCATCTGCAGGATTTTTAAACTTTACTTAAATCTTTAATTAAAGACGAATTCTAATATGAAACAAGTTGCGACGTTTTTAAGTGGTTCTGAATATAAACTGAAGCTGAAGCGTGTTAAACTGCTGCAGGAAACCCGGTGAAGGTTTGCATTTTCAGGGGAAGTGTTTCTGGTGATGGATTAATCCTGCTGCTTCAGTGAGTGTCTGACAGCAGGAGGTTGTTTGGGGGATTAAGTCCACATCCACTACAATACATATGCTTATGCTAATAACTAGAATATGAGTCCCAAAGCAGCACAGCAGCTCACTTCTCAGCTTTTAATAGTTCTTTGGAAACGAGGCGCTCTGAGTAAGATGTAAAATCATAGTAAAAATAACTCCGCCCTCTTTTAGTTCTTAATATTTGATGCATGAGGAAGTTATTTGGTTTTTATTCGATTCTAAAATGGCTCGAATTAAACTTTAACCGTAGAAAAATAAACTTATGACGCCATGATGGGAGAGATCTTCAGGGCGAGTCCAAACTGGGTCAATTAAACCACAACAGAAATGTTGGAAAAGACATGAATCAATGCAATGGCCCAGTCAAAGTCCAGACCACAATCACATTGTAATGCAGTGGTGAAAGATTTTTTATAGCACAATCATGTAACTCTGTTTCCTTCAGTTGTTATAAAAATGCTACCAATTATGACTTAAAGCAACTTTAATTCCTGATTTAACACCTTGAAATTGGGCCTCTGTCTCTTTAAGAAGCTCCTGCTCTTTCTGAAGCTCCGCCTCCAGGAAGTCGTCCCAACATGGCTCCTCTATTAACCCTTTAACAACGTTTTTACCAGCGTTGCTCTGAGCAGCAGCTCCTATAATGAGCTCAGCAGCTGTTAGCTAATTGCTGCTGGCTAGTCTGAAGGAGCTGAGTGGAGGAGGAGCTGCGCCTCGAAGGCGGAGCTAGGTCCACCCAGGCGTTTTGCACAGCTGAATGGTTGCCATGGCTACCTTCCAGGTTTGTTTCAATGAGGGGAAAACATAACATGATGGAAGGATTAAAAAAATGATTTTACAGAATATTTGCTCTTTGTCTGATGACAGAAAACAGAACTTAGTACTGACTGTAAGGTCAGTACTATTTATACCAACCCTGTTTAGAATCCAACTCCACACTGTCTAGTCAAAGTTCAGTTTGTTTTGGGGGCGTGAATACGTAAACAAGCCAACAAACTGAACGTTGGTCCAAACCTCCATCTGGGTTTGGTTGAAGTGAACTCTGGTACGTTTGAATGCGCATGTGAACGAACCAGAGACCGCTCCAAAACCAGGAAGTGGGCTACAGAGCAGGGCATTCTGGGTAAAAACAGCCAAAACAAACGTGTTAACCTGGCGCTAATGGAGGAAATCGTTTGTCTTTAGCCAAAGACCAAAGAGAAATCCTCCAACACTAAAATCTGACGCCTCCATCTTGTTTCCATCTGGTGAAGAAGGAAGTTGCTCTCAGTGTCTTCAGAGGCTTTTGTGTCGTTTCCTTCAGTGGTTCTTGGTGCAGCGCCCCCACAGGCCAGGAGGGGAACAGGTTGGTGTGACTCGGAACCACAGCAGCTGGAGGAGGAGCAGATGATGCTACTTTGGTCTGAATCGAACTGAATCTACTGAACTATCAGGTGGGAAAACATCCTAAATCTCTTCAATTCTCAGCAGTTTGGTTTTAAAATTGACCTTAAAAAGAATAAAAATCCTGCAGGATGAACAGTTTGAGTCGGTCACTATAATTTGTAAGTTTGGGAGCCATGACCTCAGACTCTCTGCCACTTCCACTTTAAGCTCAGGGCAAAGAAACGGAAAGCTCCGACTCAAGGACCCGCGGGGCCCCCTGGGGGCGGAGAGGGGAAGGAGTTCACGGATCAATGGAGATGTTGGGTCCTGAAACCGAGAGCAAAAGTCAGGAGCAGAAACGTTGACATGGGTGGAGGTCCGCCGTTGATTTACAGAATAAATAAAACATCAGAGTTTTTATAACGACACCAAAGTGGAGAAAAACTAAAAAGTTACACAGTGATGGGAAATAAAAAGAGACAAAAAGGCTGGCAGAGAAAAACAGGGTTTGACAGCAGAGCATTGAGGGTTTACCCAGAGGAACTGAGTCAGCTGCCACACACACACACACACACACACACACCCATAAAGCCCATGGATACAGACTCTGGGAGTCTCGGATCACCGCAGGGGGCTGACAGAGATCCGTCATGACACACCCATTGACTCAACACGAGCTTTGAAGCAGAACCACGCAGCCTGACTGCTCCTTTCTGCTGTCACCGATTCACAGCGACGTTAGCTTCACGGGGCGCCGCCGCCGCTGCCGCCGGCAGGAAGAGCAGGAAGTGACAAAACACAGAGCGGCGAACGCTGGACCACCGGCTTCCCTGCAGATGTGATGACTGGACTGTTCCTCTGATCCCTACAGCTTCACGTCTTCATTATTAGCAAACCAACAGTTAGCTGAAATCCAGACCGCTGTTTGGTGTTCAGGGTTACGGAAGGCCATTAGTGCCACTGGAAAATAATACATTCTGAATATATTGATTTTTTTCTGAGAAAAAAATTCTGAAATCTAAGATTTAAGTCAGAATTCAGAATTTTTTAGGTAGAAATTCAGAATTCTGAGAAAACAAAAACTGAATTTTGACCCCCAAAAAGCCAGAATTCAGTGATTAAAGTCAATTTTTAGAACTTAAAACAACTTATGTTGATGAAGTTACTTCTAAAAAGTAACTTTTGTTTCATTTATAGTTACTAAGATATTTTCACTAGAAACCAGATGAAAGATAGTTGGTAAAGTTTTATGTTGGAATGAGTTGGATTCCTCACATTTGATCCTTTTCTGACACTTTCACTCCTGATGAGGAAGATGATGAAGAAAAGAGGCTGATGAGGAAGATAAAGAAAAAATAAATGTGAAATAATCAGTTAATAAAGTAAATGCCCTGCTCTATCTCTAAATATCAAAAAGCAGCGATGGACCCAATTGTTGCTTGTGGATAAAAAAACGATGTCAGTTTTATATTTTGCAGCTAAACCATAAAAAGCCGCGGCGCGCTGTCGGTCCGGCCCTGATAAGAGCTCCGGGTCAAAGCAGTTGAATTTCGAGTGCTGTGCTTTGACATTTCTCTCTTTTTCATGACACCGCAGCACTTTAGCGCTTCTGAGGAAACAACTCTGCGTCTGAGGTCGCGACCCCAGCTGTCACGCCGCTCAGAGACGCGGCTCTGTGTGTCTCCCACATGTGCACTAGCTTAAGGAAATGAGCTGAAGGTCACGAGGTCGCTTCAGATTTCCACTCCCTCATTCTGCTGTTTTACCGACTCCGGCTGGTAAACACCGCGCGCCTTTTAGCCGCTGCAAGCAGCAGATATTGAGGCTGACAGCTTAAAAAGGTTTCGGTGGCGGCGGTGCCGGGCTAAGTTACACCTTCAGGATCCAGCGGAGCGCAGGCCGCCGCGCGTACGCAGGATTACGGCTGCAGCGGCGTGACAGCTGCATTAAGAACTGAAAAATTACAGCAGCAAAAACAAACTGACACTTTTTGCCTTCAAATCCACAAACAGCTTTAAGGCATTTTTACAGCTTTAGCCTCACAAAACGAAAGAACAACAACAGGACTGCAAATAACGGCCAATTTAGAAATCAGTTACTCGCACATTAATCTGATATAAAAGATTACAGACTCTTCATTTAACCTCCAAGTCTTTATTAAATACATTCAATGACGTAAATAAACTATTCAGTTCCTTTGTCTAATTAATAAAATTACCATTTATTTTCTAAACTTCAGTAAGAGTCAAATTAATGATCCAGGTGAAGCTAAAACTTCACATATTTGCACAGGTTGTGTTTTTTTTTATCTTAAATGCAAAATGTTTATATTTTTTGTACAGTTTTGGTTTATTTACTGCTCTGAATGTTTTTTTCAGTGAATGTCCCTTTTTTAGACTAAATGAGCTGATGGTCATTTTTAATCAATTAATCGCGATTTATCCTGTTAATCACGATTAATCTTACCGATTAGAATTAATCTGATTAATCACAATTAATCAGTCTTTCAAATGTGGATACAAGAATAAAAATTCACATTTTATTCTTGTATCAGGTTAGCATTAGCACAGCTAATCTTGTGGCATGTTTCGCGGGTTAGCATTAGCATATTTAATTTTTTGGCATGTTTACCAGGTTAGCATTAGCACAGCAAATTGTTTGTGTTTAGCGGGTTAGCATTAGCACGGCTAATGTCTTGGCATGTTTAGTGGGTTAGCATTAGCACAGCTAATTTTTTGGCATGTTTAGCGGGTTAGCATTAGCACAGCTAATATTTTAGCATGTTAGACGGTTTGCCATGAGCTAAGATTCGTCTTTAGCGAGTCAGTGCTCAGTGAACTGTCTGGTTAGCTGTGCCTATTGGAAATAATTACGTCCGTTTTTAGTGCAAATATGTTTTATATATTACAACCACAAAAAAGATCAAGACAGTATGATTTCTATGGTTCAAAATATGTTTGATTTGACAAAATACATTCATCCAATTGCCGATTTCAGTGCAAAAATACAGTTTCCATGACAACCACAGCGGCCATCTTGATTTAAAAAAAATATTTAAGTAAATATAATTTCTGTGGGTCCATTTATGTATGATTGATCACCAAAAGTACTCATCTGTAACAAATATTGGTAGTTTTTGTGCAAAAATAAATTTTCCTTGATTACCATGGTGGCCATCTTGAATTCTTCAGTGGCCAGCGTTTTTTTTCTTTTTATAATTTTGAAAAAAGCAGCACGTTCATCATTATCTGCTGCAGTAATGAGTATGATGAGCCAACACGACTTTCAGGCTGATTTCCATTCAAACACATTAAAAGTGTTGCACTAAATTCCATCATCAAAGAAAACATTGATTGACATTCAGCACCAGAGACCCAAGCAGCCGGTTCACCTGCAGACCGGGTTCTGAACTCTTCCTCTTTACAACCAGAGGCTTCGTGTTTGTTGTCTCCGGTCGTCAGAATGCAGCGCCTCACCTATGCTGGGACATGATCCCGCTGCGCAGCCTCCACCATGTCCCATCTGCTGCAGCCCTAACCTTTCTGTGTGAGCGCCGCTGCAGCACCAGCCTCCTGTTGTGTTTTTCTCTCCTGTACCCTTTCATTTGCATTCATTTTTCCTCGTGTCGGTTCAGAGTTTATCCTTTTCTCCACGCAGAACCGAACTGCTTTTAGTGGAGAAGCTTCAGTTCACATAGGGAACGATTTGAAGAATAAACTGCACAGAATGATGAAAACGCAAGGAGGTTTATTAAATATTTGCATCGTAGGAACTTTGAGCCTTTTCTACAGAACACTGCAGAGAGTCTTGTTTTGTTCTGACTCAGTGAATTGTTGTTGTTTCCTATAAATGAGCTAAAACTCTTAAAAACATTTTCCCAATTAAATTTGCAGTTTATCACAGAATAAAAGCTTTTTTTATGGTTTAATGGAGCTATTAAACCACAACCAGTGGTGGGCTCACTTATGCTAACGTGCTAATAGCAAAGCTAAATTTTAGCTTAGCATCTTAGCTCTATATGAAAACATTTAGCACCTCAGACTCCCCTGACTTACTTCTAAAGCATAAATATACCTATTTTGTAAACAAAGAAAGCTACATTTTAGCTTAGCGTTATTGCTCATTTTGAAAACACTTAGTGCACTTAGCTTAGCTTAATTTGCAACATCTGTGTTCAAGTGTGTTATTGACATTGTTGAGATATTAAATTAAGCATCGCTTCAGAAACACGCCTCTCTACCCGGCTCTTATATTTCAGACAAGACAGAAAAATGAGCCACAAACCAGAATATAAAAATCACACATTTATAAACTCAGCGCATTTGGCCAAATGGAGACACGACTCACCCACAAACACGTCGGCAACGAGTCCCTGCAGGAGGAGGTCGTGTCTGAGTGACGACTTCATACTTTTATCTCTCATCACCCGAGATATCGGGAACCCTCCAACTGTTCCCATACACACAAACTATAAATCCTCTCCTGCATAAAACACTCCACTGCTCACCATTTCAGGAGATGAGTTTTCTTAGATGTTTCACCTTTTACTTCTGCTGCTAGAACATTCTGACCAGCTGCATCCTCCCCTGGCATGATTTGCACTCCTTATGTAACTGCTGCACACAAACAAGGTTATTCATTTTATCATTAACTGAAACATTTAAAACTATAATGAAAATACAAGTTTCTAAAGGGTTTAACACAATAAGAAGCATTATATTTGATATTCAACAGCTGTGATTAATAAACTTATTACATTTTTATTTCTCAACATATAGCAGTTATCAACTGAGATTAGCATTTAGTGTTAGCATACAGTAAATACAGTGTTGGTGTAGTGCTTTAGCGTTAGCATGCGCTAACATGATAAATGTTTTCATCTTTAAAGCATTCAGCGCTCTTATGCTAAATTGATTCTTCTGCATAATTTCTAACAAACTTCACCGTTTTATAAACTTTCAGTTGACAAACGTTTGACATCTGTGTTGAAGTTCTTCCTTTACAACATGGATGCTAACATGGTTAAATTTAGCGCTGTAGGATTAGCATGCACTAAAGAGCTGAACAGTTTCATTTTGAAAATTAATTTAAGGCAAGCTAAGTTTTCTAACCTTAAACTCATTTTTCTGGATAAATTTGATAAAACTAAAGAGCTTATAGACGTTTTCATTTTAAAAATCAATTGAAGGTAAGTTAAGTGTGAACTTAGCTCAACTTCAGTTGATTTTTTTTCTGGATAAAATCTAAAGAGCTGATTTGCTTCATTGCTTTGTAAACATTCAGGTGATCAAAGTTTGATATTAGGTTCATTATTGACACAGTGGAAATCAAATTGTGCTTCAGTGCTGGTGTAATTAATGCTAAGATCAGTGCTTTAGGGTTAGCATGCTAACATTTTAGTTAGCGGTTAGTGAACCAGCTGCCACATGTGGTCAAACTGGTCAGCTGAAACTGGTAAAAATGGGTTTTGACTGAACGATGAAGCCAAGTTGACTTTTATGCCCAGAAGGAAGAAAATGGAGGATTTATTTTCTATTTTTGGGCTTTTTTATGATACTTTCTGTGAACTTTCCTGATAAATGTAGCAGCCTTTTTCGTTTAGATTTTATGAAATGCTAAGAACTGGCAAATGAAGCGATCAGCCTTTTGATCCGTTCTGCTGTCAGAGCTGCAAAACGTCTGCGGCGATGAATAAGTTTAACCTTTAAAGCCTTTTCTGCGAGCGGCACGTCTGTGGAACCGTGCCGTTTGTTCGCTGTATGTAGCGCCCCTTTATCCTCCCAGCACGAAGCGAAAAGCTGCTCAACATCTGACAGAGACTACAGCATCAAGACATCTGATCAGGAAAATAAGGCAGTTTCCTTGGAAACCAGGCAAATGTGACAACTGCAGCAGAGATGGAAATTAATAAATAAAGATCCGCCTTTGTTGTTTTAAACCAGCTGTTTGTCTTCTCTGAGCGCCACCAACTTTCCAGGTAGATTAGGCTGAAAGAAGAGGAGTTGACAGATGGAGGAGAAGCAATCTGAGAAAAATCATTTCCTTAAACCGCCCACCGAACACAGGCAGCTCTGCAGAAACAGCAGGATTCCTGGGCTGCACTGACCTGCCATTAAAACTTCCACAACTCCAATCTGCTTCGTCACCAAATATTTCTTCCCACTTTGTTTCCCTTCCAACAGAGTTTCTAAATAAACTAATTTATCTGAAACAGCTTTAAGCTTCAAGTCCGTCTGCGCTCGCCGCCGCGGCGGCGCTCTGGGTATTTTTACCCACAATTAAAACTGCACTGCCGTCAAAACGCATCAGTCAGGAGGAGTTTTTCTGTGAAAACAGATGTAACCCAGACATGCATCATTAATCAGAGAGAAGTTTGAGAAGTTAAAAGTTTCTGATCAGAATCGCCACCGTCTTCCTCTAAAGTTTTAATGACGGCGCCTGGAGAAGTGATTTCTGTTCTTCTCCCACACAGGCTGGAATATTTTTATGAGCTGAATTAATGTGATGACTGATCATTTACTCGGGTTTTCTGTGTAGGCGTCCCCCTTTCAATCACGTCTG
>NW_015117211.1:0-7680 GCF_001443285.1 Poecilia latipinna
CCAAATCTGTGGTGCATAGAAACTGAATGCTGCTTCTCCTCGCTTGGTTCTGGTTCTGGGGATGCAGAGCAGTCCAGAAGGCTTCGGTCGGACAACATCTTCAAAATCGTAATATAGCATCCACTTTTACTTCCGCAAACATTCAGCACTACTTCTTTTTTATGGCAGTTGGCAAAAGACTCCGAAAGCTCACTAGACGTTTCACCATATGCTGTAATCTGTTTAAAAGAATTTGGTGATCCACTTTATCAAAGGTGGTACTCAGACCCAGGTTGTCTCTGTACTGTGGTTTATCCTAAAACCAGATTGATACTTTTCTAAGATGCCAGTGTCATTTAAAAAAATATTTAATTGGATAAAAACAAGCTTTTCTAAAACGTTACTTAAAAATGGTAAGCTGGATACAGGTTTGTAATTATTAAAATCACTACAATCCAGATTACTCTTCTTCAGAAGGGGCTTTACCACTGACATTGTAAAGGACATGGTGGAGACACCCATCTGAAGAGAGCAATTTACAATACTTAAAAATTTCATACTGAAAACAAATATTAAATGAATGACAAAGTAATGAGGGAATCGGGTCCAAGACGCAGGTGGTTGGTTTGATTTGAGAGAAAACTTTGCTGAGCATCTCTTGCATCAACCACAGCAAAATTGTCCAGTGTTTCCAGAGGTTAAAAAAAACATTCAGTAGACTTAAAACCAGTATTTTGCTCAGATAAAAAGCTAGTGCTAATTCACTCGATCTTTCCTCTGAAGTGATTTGCAAACTGTTCACAAAGAGAGTCAGTTGTAGTCTGTGAATAGTCAGTAAATTTAGGATTAATCAGATTATCAATGGTCGAAAACAAAACTTTATTGTTTTTGTTTCTGTTAATTATTTTGGCAAAATATTAATTTCTTGAATTTCGGACAGCAGAGTTGTATATGTTAAGCTGTTCACGCTGTTCGTCAATACATTACTGAGTGTATTTTTTTTCTGTTTGCTTTGTACCTTGGAGCATTGATTCATAATGCATTAAGATGTTATCTAAAAAGCCATTGCTGTTGATTTGTTTTCAATAGACTGACAGGTGGGAAACAGAATTAAGCAGACTGTTGTTGTGGTCAGCCATGTTGAAACTGTTGGTTAACATTCCGTCACTACAATACAATAGCAGCTGAAGATTACTCAAGTGTGAATAAACCATGAAGATCACCTCAGGAGGGCCGCCGAATTGAAACTGAGCAGAAAGAAGGCAGTTTATCAGTGTCTGTATTTACTGTCCGATGATCAATCTACCACTGTTGGCTCTGTCTTGACAGCAAGGTGGGTAAAAGTAGCTTTTAGTGATACAGTTAAATATGCTGTTGGATATTTCTGCAGTGTTAACTGATTTTATTGATGTGTTAATTACTGAAAATAAAACCTTGCTTTGCATACTTACATTTTTTGCACATCAGACTTATGCTTTGTGTATTAAAAATAAGACTAGTTCCATTTAACACTCAAATGAGTTGCTTTTAAAATATTCTTTAGATTTAAGGCATTTGGAATGTTTTATCTTTTCCATTTCAGCTTTAAAATTTATGTTTGTTTCTGGATTTCTTAGGTTTTATAGACGTTAATTTAAGTTTTCATTTTCAAATTGGCTTTATTTTTTTTATTTTAAACCAGTTTTCTCATTGTGCAATAAATCATCAAGCAAAACAAAATGAAAAATTAGTTGGGACTGTCAGGACTCTGTGTTTTTGGGATTGGTTTTGCTTTTCATCTTTTTAGCAGCATGTTTTAGTTGACTTTAGGTGAGCCCTTCGTGGTCATTTTAGTTTTATTTGAGGTTATTTATTGTGGTTAGAATTGTCTTGTCTTGTTATTGCTTTCCTCATTTCCAGTCCTTCATAGCGTTTTGTTTTTTAGTTACTCTATGTTCTGTTATTCTTATATGTCTGAGTCTATGTATACCTTCTTTTAGTGGTTCCAGTTAAGTTATTTCTTAGTCAGTCCTTGTAGCTTCCCCCATAGTGGTTGAAGCATTTCTTATCTGGTTACTGTAGGTTTAGTTCTGTTATGTCTGCTTCATGCCCATCTTCCTTCAGCATCCTAGTTGGGTTATTTCTTAAGTCCTTCTAGCTCCCCTCATAGTATTTCTAGTTTTCTTATTTTGTCACTTTAGGTTTAGTTAGTACTTTGACTGATTCTATGTCAATCTTTAGTGATTCTAGTTAGGTTATTTCTTTGTTTAGTCCTTCTAGATACTCTAGTTCTACGTTCCTTAGTTCTTATTGTTAGATTAGCCTTGTTTCTGTTTATTTTTTCACTCAGGTCTTTTTCTCTTGCAGCTTATCAGGTTTTCTTTAGTCTTAGTGTTTCTTTAGTATTAGAAGTATTTTCAGCTCCGTGGTGTTTCCTCCCCCTTTGTTTTCCCCAGTATATCTTCTTAGCTTCCCTGTGCCGCCTTCTCCCCACCCATCTGCTAGCTCCTGTGCAACAACTTGCAATTTTTAATGGTTATTCAAAACTGCAAGATTCATTTTATTTATGTAATGGTTCAATTTTGTTTTTGAAGTCTCTAAAGTATTTTTAACCAATTTCTAGCACAATTGGAATTGGGAAAAAATTACCTGAAACAAGAGATGTTGTCAGTTGGTGTTGATGTTATTCAAATGTGATGTAAAAGAGATTTCTTTGTTGTTTTTATGGGCATATCTTTTATGAAAAATTCTCCTACAAAAAAAATGTAGTTTGTCTTCATGCAATTTACTTTCTGTTATGTGATATTTGTTGTTTAGATTCCCGGAGCAGCGATGGACAGGGTCAGCCTGCTGTGGCGTCTGAGGCGTCGCGCTCGCCGTGGAGCCATCTGCATGACCTTCTTCTGCATCTCCATGGCTCTTCTTTATGCCCTGTGTGCTGAAAACAGTGTGCCTGTCACAGACGCCATCTTTGGTGTGAGGGCACGTACCAGGGCTCAGCCTCGTACACACTCAGTCATCAAGGTTTGTTGCCATTCTTCATTCTCGCTGATATTAAAGCTCCATGTCTCCATGTCAGTACAGCATGTGTGCTGTACTGATTCAGGACAAACTAATAAAAACTCGGACAAAAAAACTTACAAATAATGGGATATTATTGGATAAACTATCTTATTGGATAAACTATCTTTATTTCCTCTGAACAATAAAGAAACAAGCTTGAAGTATGTCCTCATTTCTGTGACCTGCTCAGGTGCTGCGAGGGGGAGCAAAATCAATCTACGCAGACCCTCAGAAGCACCCGGGTATAATTGCAGGTGACCCTCACCGCCCAATCCCCGTCTTGTCTTCACCCAACCACACCAACGAGGACTGGGAGTCTCCACCGAAACGAGCAACAAAAGCAAAAGAGTCATCAGGCTTTTTTTCTCACCTGCTGCCAGGCCCTTTCACACGGGCACTAGAGACTCTATTTGTAGGCCGCCGTAAAGGAGAGCTAAGCGGCAAATCGGGCGACTCTGAGTTCTTCGGGTCTAAAGGGATTTTAGGAGATGTGTGGAATGATGAGATGTCCAGCAACATGCTGGGAAACAGGCTGAAGAAGGTGGTGCAGAACTATCAGGTGAGTTAATGCTGCCTCTTCACTCATCAGATGAACTTATTTCTTTGCGATTGCTTGCAATAATTCATGGACGTTCTACCAGGCGATGAATAAATACGGCGTAAAGGTGTCTGGACCTGGTGGCACCTCCAACCGGCTGAAACTGAGCGGCAGGGAGCTGCTCTGCCAGCTCAAGGAGAAGGTAGAGGTCACCACTTTGACTTCTGATCATCAGCCTTTCTCTGCGTTGGCCTGGGCTCCCCTGCTGCTACCGCCACAACAGCTGACCTCTGACCTCGGGCCATACAAAAGCTGTGCAGTGGTGTCGTCTGCAGGGTCACTCCGCAACTCTGGACTAGGCAAGGAAATTGGTGAGCTGTCTCATTGTAACAAAATGAAAATTCTAACCTGAAATCAGGATTATCAACATGTCTAGGCAGCAGCTGAACCAGGTGTTCCACTGGTGAAAGAAGAAAGAACCCAGTGCATTTAAAACTATTGAGTCAAAAAATTACACTGAGTAGAGTTCTGGTCCTTTTTCTAAGGCTGGAATATTCAGACCTATAAAACCTACTGAGAAAAATGTCTACATTATATCCAGTGTATACATTGACATGGTTTCCAGTTGGTCTCTGTTGGGATTTTTGAAGCATGTTTTGAGTTTTTGTCTTGTTTGGTGAACCGTTGTGTCAAAGTTCAAACCACCCTGCCCAAACAGTTCCGCTCAGATGAACAAAGTTTGTGTTGCTGAGCAACTCAGAGACCACCAAGGATTGATTCTGAACTAGAAACTATATGATCACCATTGTTGCAGTTTTCATTAAAGTGACTTTAGAATGGGACTGTTATGCTAAACCTACTTTAAGGTATATATTATATTATTCTCTCATCAAAAGTGTTGCTTTCATTCTTTCATGCATGTTTTAAGAATCCTTGAATTTCATCTGCAATAACTCTGAAGAATCTTTATTGAGTTACAACAACATTTAAATTCTATTAATAAAGTATTATTGAATTGAAAGGGTCTGAAAGGGTAGGAGGTTCTTAAAGAGACAGAGGCCAATTTCAAGGCGCTGGATATGGCTATGATGCAAAGTCAAATGTCTTTTAAGCTGTTTTTGATATATACAGCATTTTCATTACTGCAGGTAACATAGTTGATTGTGTTATAAAACATCACTCTGGAAAATACCGCCCATTAAAATCAACTTTCCCAGAGAAAAAAATCCCTTTTCCAGAGCATACATGATCAAGATCGACTGAAACTAGTTGATTCACATGATTGTGAAAACTTTATTAATCCGTATGGACAACTTGCTTAAAAATATAAATTGTATATTATATATTTCCCTGCATTTTTAAATTTGGACCTTGTGTTGAGATCAAATCCACAATAGGTTATGTTGTGCACCCATACCCAACGCAGCTAAACAGTAATTCCAGCTATTAAAAACAACTCAAATTTATCATTATAACCCCAACTTTAATGACCTTCACTCCAGTATATGTTGATGGGAAAACATTTTGGTCCAAGCTAAAAGCTGCCTTTATAATTCTGTTAACTTGTTAACAGAATTATGAATGTTATATGCCTCCAAACTTAACAGGTTGCATATTTAATTTTAAAACATTGCTTGTGTATGAAATCATGAACCTGCAGCTGTGAAATCCAAACCAGCTGCATAAATATGTTTGTTCAGACAAAATGGCTACATGTTGACTCTTTCTGAAGAATCACAAGACATTGTGTGACATGAAACCACATCATGGTTCCTGTTTTTGCTATTTCTGAACACATAATGAATGTGTTGCATCAGTAACTCCTGAAGTTTGCTTCCTCTGAAACTGTGTGTTTTGATTAAACCCCAGACACTCATGACGCGGTGCTACGGTTCAACGCCGCTCCAACCAGTGGCTTTGAGAAAGATGTTGGCTCCAAAACAACTGTCCGTCTCATTAACTCACAGGTAAACCTCCAAATGGTGGCCGGTACACGGAAGATGTGCCCATGTTTACCACTTCATTACTTTCAGTCATAGTACATCTGCAGCTGAATGTATCCACACTCAGAGAAAAAACTGGTCATAGCCAAAATATTTATGCAGACATGTTTCAACCTTTGTATCTTCAGTTTCAGATTAGATGCAGACTGAATGCAAATAATTTTTGTTGCCCACATTGAGTCCTGATTCAAGGTAAAGCTGTAAAAGACTCCACCTTAATGGATTGATTAATTTATCGTGATAAATTTCTTAAAATAATTTAGAGTTGTCATTGTCATGATAAATTCCAATTGACATTTAAAACACCCCAAAAGTGTCTGGATTGTTAATTTTACTATTTTATGCACTTCTTGAGTATCAATACATGTGAAAATATGTGTGCAATTTAGTTAAACAGGTCACATTTCTTTGTATGATTGGTGCCCTAAAGAATTGTATTACAAGTGGTTGTTTTTCAAGAGAAGTATTTGTTTTTTGGAAATATTAATGCTCTGGCATAAAGTCACAGCCATACAATTACCTGAAAAGAGAAGTAATAAAATCCCTATTTTCCTAAAACTTTATCTGCATAAACAAAAGTATTGCCCTAATTGTTCCTTTTTCTGTATGTTAGTCACAGAAGATGTCAGATAATATCACAACTCACAAATCTAACTGGTTCTTATAGGACAGGGGTCCCCAAACTACGGCCCATGGGCCGGATCCGTCCCGCCTCCACATTTGGTCCGGCCCCCTGAACAATACCAGAGAGCATTCAGATTTTTTTTTCATTTATTGTATTTTCCGGTTTATATGTGGATTTTTCTTCAACCAAGTTGTGGGGCGCATTGCTGCCATCTGTTGGACTTTTAGGGAACTGCTTGACTTATGTTAAGTAATCAGTACTGTTGTTTGCTAGTGGTTAGAGCAGATGAACACACGTGTCTGTTATGAACGCCGCAATGCCTGTAAGTAGCAACTTATACTTCAAACGAGCCTTTATGCTAACATATGAGAAATTAACATATTATAGTTACATTCCCTCAATGGAATATATACTAGTTAGTCCCAGTGACCGTTTCACTCATGGTTTTTGCCCATGTGCTTTCTGGGTAAAAAATCAATCAAGAAACCCCTCCTCCACACCTCCCCCGTCAACAATCTCCGGCCCCCCACCAGAGAAGGGAAAAGTTTGGGGACCACTGCTATAGGAGCATTCAGATATTTTCTCAGTTTACTTGATCAGAAAAAAGATCCAACGTTTTGAACATAAGAGCACAAAATGTGAACCTAACACAGCAGAAAAGAGCTGCTTTTGTTTTTATCAAACGTTTAGACTTTTGGCTTTGAAGAGACTCATGTGGGTGTTTGCATGGTGGGCGTTAAACTGCCTGATGATCTCGCCTTTAGTATTTTTAGCTGACACAAGAAAAACCCTTGGTGCATGAATTCTATCAAACAGTAAAAGTTTATGGTTGCAGTGAAACAGCTGCAAGAATTACTTTATATATAAACGCATATGGGTTATGGGTTTGTGCATGCATGTAAATATTTGCATCTCCTGTTTTGTTCACTAAAGCACAAAAGCATTTTGTTTTCTCCGAGTCTTTAATATTTATTTTTTCATCACAGAAAATATATTTTTTTTATACAAAGAGATTATAGTAAGCCGAAACAGATTTCTTTTTCATCTGATGACTTAAATAAAGAGGAACTCGAAATGAAATTCAAATGTATTTTTGTTCCACACCTTAAACATTTTGTCAAGTTACAACCAAGGTGTTTTATGATGAATTTATATGTCACAATGTTTGACAATCATGACCCACAATTTGTGCTGAGTGTTTGTTT
Organism: Poecilia latipinna; assembly: GCF_001443285.1. Lineage (NCBI taxonomy): Eukaryota > Metazoa > Chordata > Actinopteri > Cyprinodontiformes > Poeciliidae > Poecilia > Poecilia latipinna. The sequence goes on from NW_015117211.1 coordinate 7,393, forward strand.
TTTGTCAACTTTTTGTGAACGGACAGAAATTGTAAATACACAACAAAAATAACCACAAGAATATTTTGATAATTACGCCAATAACTTTTCTTTAAAAACTGAGTAATCATAAAACAAACTTGCATAAACCACAAAAAAAAGTTAGTCCAGAGAGATTGCAAGCTATTTAAAAGAAAAATGCATATTGTACTCCTTACTGGGTAAAAAAGGAACAAAGAAAAAATAAATATGTGTATATATATATATATAATATACACATGTATGTGTGTGTGTGTGTGTGTGTGTGTG
>NW_015117211.1:13706-14431 GCF_001443285.1 Poecilia latipinna
ATCCAGTTCCTTTTTATAAACCTCAGTGTTTAGAGATAAAAACTCATGTAGCTCATAAGGAGTGGGACGAAGAACTGACATCGTCGCCCTTCGACATCAAAACTATTAATTGCTTTCTGTTGGTCTATGAAATATATCCCAATGAAATAATTTACGTTTGTAGTTGCAACAAGAACTTCAAAGGTAAAGTGTAGAACTACAAATGCTACAATGTCAGTATTCAGGTTAACAATGTTATGAAATCTTAAAACACTCCAAATAAGCCAGTTTAATAAAAATATTTAATTAATGATTCATCCCTCACTTTTTAAAATTTTTATTTGATTTCACAATTGTTTTCAGTGTAGTATGTGGATGTCTTTATAATTTTTTTTAACTGGAAAGAGGCGAATCTTTTCTTACTCCTCTGCAGGTCTCAGTGTAGTTTGTAGTATCATATTGCAACATGCTGGTATTACTCATTTAGGTGAAGTTTGTTATGCGAAGTGCAATCAAGTTGACTTATCTTGTGGTAGAAAAAGCATCTGCCCTCAGCAGGAAGTGAAGAGGATTTTAACAAAGTTTTTGTCTTCCAGGTGATGGCATCTGATGACCATCGCTTCCTGTCCAGTTCTCTGTACAGCTCAGGTGTTCTGGTGGCCTGGGACCCCGCCCCCTTTTCCTCCAACCTCAGTCAGGTGAGATATATATATATATATATATATATATATATATATATATATATA
>NW_015117211.1:20638-21388 GCF_001443285.1 Poecilia latipinna
GAAAATCTGGCATAATCTATCTGAAACTTTTCTCCATGTGCTATTTCTCCCTCCTCCAGTGGTACAACCACACAGACTATCCCATCTTCAATCAGTATCAGAGATATAGGAGGCTTCACCCGCAGCAGCCCTTCTACATCCTGCATCCTCGCTTCGAGTGGCAGCTGTGGCAGCGGATTCAGGACAACATGGCTGAACCCATACAGAAGAACCCGCCCTCCTCTGGCCTGCTCGGTATGGGAACCACCAGCTGTCTCACCACTTCCTGCTTATATTCTGTCCACTTTGATTCTGACATATTAGATAAAAATAACTTCCTCACCACAAATGAATTTGGTATGAAACCTCAACATGGGAACAGAATCAACAGTTCTAAAAGTGACCATTTTTGATAGTCCAAGTCTGGCCTAATGACCTTTTCGATATTTGTATCATTATTAAATTGGTTACTACAGAGCAAACAATACTGGAATCTATTTTAGTTTCATTTCTTGTGGTTTGTGTAAAGGCAAAAACAAGGTCAGGAATCATAATAGTAACTTTCAGTTCTAGTTCGGTTGTGATGGGTCAGTGGTTATGTTAATTGTCAACTTATTAAAATAATGACCTCAGTTCTTTAGGAAGGTATTGTTCTGTGTTAAAACATTGTAATAAACTATGACTAAATTCTTAGCTAAAAGGACATTTTGTTACTAGATAGCGTAGGCTATTTTCACACAGCATGTCTTGATCCCCAAATCTCTAATTTAT
>NW_015117212.1:0-8065 GCF_001443285.1 Poecilia latipinna
ATGTGAGATTCATCCGTGCTGCAGTGAATCCGTCTCTCTTATAGATATTCTTTTTGAGTGTAAAAAAACAAAAACAAGCTGAGGCTTAAAGGCTGGGAATGCTTCAGACAGTCATTGAGTTTGATTTACAAACTCAATTTACAAACTCAATGACTGAGTTTGTAAATCAAACTCAGTCATAGCTGTTTAACAAAATGAGCCATGTAATAAATGGCCTTTACCTCCATGCTTCAGACTTGTTTTGTTTTTTAATTAGAATTAATTGTGTGCTTAAATTATATAAATGAATCTATATTCATTTTACCTGGATATTAAAATTTACTGCAGTTTGATTATAATTATCTGAGTTTCTCTGTAAACAGCAAATTGTGCTCAATAAAACAGACTTTTCTTTTTTATTTTAGAAAAATTGGTTTGTAGGAGATTGTTCTTCCTTTTACCTAATGTCTGTACTTTATTTCTTTCTAATTTTGTTCACCTTGTGAAGCATAGTGGTGTGACCTAGTCAAAGCCTTAACCTCACAGATGATCCCCACACACCTTGACTTGCAGCCAGCAGTGCATCTGCTGCTTACAGGGAGTGAATATTTATGCATGTCACTTATTTTATATTAATCAAATTAAATAAAAATATATGTTGTAGAAATCAGTTTTTGACATTTGTCAAAGCAATAAAAGTGTAAAACTTTTTCTAGACACTCTTACATGGGATTCAGCTTTTCTGAGCTGAATCTGTGGTTTTAGGGTGATTACTCTTAGTGTAGATTAGATTTAAATAAATTTGCAACTTTCTGTATGTTCTCCTGAAAGCATGGCATGGTTTTAAGAAGAAATTATTCAAACTTATTGTTGTCTCCAATTTGTTTCCTGGGATTTATTGCTGGAATAATGACCCCTCTTGGTGAAAGAGATGGATTTCCTGACACTCTTGTCTTGTAACTCAGTTCATCAAGTTGTAAGTGTAAATCTGTCAAATGTGTTAGAGGGTGTGAACCGAGGTTATCAGAGTGGTTATTATTATATAGATGTTCTGTGGGCTGTGCTCAGACCTGTCTGTGGATGAAGGCTCAGCAGAACCTTGCTGTTCAGATGGCTGGATTGGACAGATGAACCAGGATCGCTGATGTGAAGCAAACTCATCAAATCCCCTCTGGTCTGTTGCTGGACCTAGAATCCTTCATAACTCTGATAAACCAGGTTTACCTAATAACTTAGGAGTTATCAGGTAACTCAGGGCCTAACCTGTCCAGGTGTATTTCTCTGAAAGGCCCAGGTTTCCAGGTGTGAGATGACTGTAAGAATGTGCAATATCAAATTATTATTATATACCCTTCAAGTTGTTTCAAAATGTATTGATATCCTCTTGAAAATCAGCTTTAATCCTGAACTTAAGAATTCCCTTATTTTCTTATTTGTTCCAGTTGGGAATAGAAATAGTCTGATGCAAGAATCAAAACGTATTCTGACATCAGGTTTCGCATCAACTCCCCAAGTCATCAAATTCCCTTTGTCTTTGATATTTCTTTATTTAAGGTTGAAATTGAAGAATAGACTTTTTCTTGTGCATAATTTAAAGGACAGCCAGTTCCAGAAGAAAAGGGAGTGAAATCAGATTTGTATGCATTGTTTGGTTGAAGAGCTTTCCTTCCCCAAGCTGTTCACATGAAGGTTTCTCATCAGAGAAACACTTAAGACTACTGCTTCCCCAACGACCTGAAATGTGTGGGAGGCTGAGATGAAAGGAAAAGAGGAAGTGGTGAAGAGAGATAAAAAGACTATAAGAGGAGAAAAATACAAAGAAAAGACATAGGGCATGCCAATATCAATCCTTCCCCTTAGGATCTTCAGGTTGTCCACCAATCTCCAGTAATATCCGTCCTGACCTTTGAAGAACCAAATGAAAGTGTAGAAACCATTTATAACACTACGAATCCCAGAAAGCCTCTTGTTTTATCAGCCCAAACATCTGAGGCTTTCCATCTGATTCAACAAAGGTCGTAAAACTTTACTCAAATTCAAAGCAGATAATTAAACCAGCCGGTCGATCACACCAGAACCTGGCAGCTGTTTTATTAAACTGTGTGTGTGTGTGGGTGTGGGTGTGTGTGTGGGTGTGTGGGTGCGTGCGTGCGTGTGTGCATATATTATGAGGACAGAGTTGCACTGAGTCTGAAGGCAGCCTAATGAAGTCACATTCATTTCTAAGAGGAAGAAAGGTGGACGCATTTCATTAACCTTACTAACCACAACACACTCTCACACTCACAATACAAGCAGGAAGACGCAGAATGAACGGAGGGCAGAAGTGACTGAAGCACATGCCAGGCGGGATGAAGATGGATGGCAACCTTTCTTCTGCAAGCTTTAACTAGGCCCTCACAAGATAAAGACCGCCAGTTTGTGTTCCACTGAGGAACAGAGAGACGGAGTCTAATGACCAAACATTCTGACATTTATGGATATTAATGACACCAAGACTTCTCATAAGGCTGGATTATATTCATTAAATGTGTGTATAACAGATTATGTGAATTTATAGTCTGACTTGGAATATATCTGTTAAGCTAAGCCTGTAATAAATGTAATACTTTTTGAAGTCAGTCAAAGATGTCCTGAATTTAAAGCCAGATCAATGTTCTGAGCAATCATGCACTCTGTGTTCAACATTTATTAAAATTCAGTATGGATTTGTTGTGAATAGAAGTAAAATGTTTGGGATTTGGATTCAGCTAGTTTACGTGATATTTGATCAACAGATTTTAGTTTATTCATGTTATGCTGATGATACTGAACTATTTCCATAGAAAGGATGAATTCAGTCAAAATACAGACAGAACAGACAAGAATATTTTTAATGTTCTGGTTTTAAAGGACAGAGCTCTATGAACCAGAGCTTTGGAAGGACAAACTGGTTTTTTGGTCACTCACTCTGGATGGCATTAACTTGGCTCCCATTATGATTTTGACAAAACTTGGTATATTTTCTTAAAAAATTAAGCCAACTAGATTAAGTTTCTGTTGTTGTAAACCGTGGAGTGCTTTTGGTGTTTTTGGTCAAGGAGACGATTAAATCTGAATCTATGTTGGTCTATGCTTAGCCCCAAGATTTAAATTTCTTTGACTCAACTTTGTATTTCCTCTTATCTAAGGTTTCTTGCTCAGAAGTTCTTAAAGGTTCTACTGAAACATTACAGACTAGTCCACCAGTTTGTCATGAGCTGTAAGATTTCTTGTTAAGGTTGGTCTTTGCTTATATTTTACTGTATTCTTGTGTTTTGTATTAATCCTCACAGCTGATTCTCTCACCTCATTTACTCACCTGTGTATAATTCAGCAATCACTCTCCCAGTCTAAATAATTCCTGGTCCAGTCACTCCATTGTCAAATCATTGTTGCCAGAGTCTTGTTTGCTAACCTGTCTTCTGTTCGTCAGACTCTTTCTGCGTTTGAGTTCCAAAGAAAACCAAACAACTGAAAAATGATTATTTTTAGATTGTTCTCCTCTTTTTAGTATTAACATATAGTAAAACAGCCTTTGAGTGAGCTCCAGTCTGAATCCTGAGTCATCAGTAGGAGCTATAAGTAAGCTGCTCATTTGCAGCTGATCTGATGTAGCAGTCTGCCTTTCTGTTGGACATGAATGGAATTATAATCTCTCTGTTCTGCTCAGAGCCAAAGACATGGTACTTCATGTTCTCTGCCTCCTGGCTTACGCACCTCAGCTTGCATCAATCTTTTTTTCAGATCTTTCTCCCTCCTGCTACTGGATACATTTTCCAGATTCCTTAATCCTTACTGGATAATTAGGAAGAATTTAACAGGGTTCATCCAAACAGATCGTTGATGTTCTCAGATGCTAGCTCGCCGTCCAATTCTTCCTTTTCTTCAGATTCATTTACTTTTTTGTCAACTAGCCAAATTAAAATTCATTTTCTCTTTCAGTAAGAGCTGATAATGGATCAGTTTTTCTGGCTAACAGTAATGATGACTATCTCTGATTGGTGGGAACATGGAGCACAGTGCACTGAAGCTACAGGGTTGGCCAGACCAAGCGGTGATGTCACTTATGACAGCAGGAAGCAAAGCTGGACCCGACTGTTGGAGGCCAAGCCTCAGAGTGGCTAAGCCTGTGCTTAGAGATGAACTCAAGGTGCTAACCCACATGATGAATGCATCTGGGTCAGAACAGTAACATGCATAGCTGTGAGATCAGCTTAATAAACAATCATATTTTATTTGTTGGAAAACTAAAGTCTTTCTAGACAGATGTTTCTGAAAGTCGGGATGTTGTGATTTATTTTTCCTTAGGTGGTGTCTTAAGGTTGAAGCAGGAGATAAATATCTTGAGTTTGACATGTCTACAGTGGACGGCCCTTCATCTGCAGCTCATCTGTGATAACGGCTTTACAAACGTCTCCAAGCAAAACATTAATCTCCAGCAGAAAGAATGACAGACATGATGTTAGGACATCTCAACAAAATATTCTGAACAAAATGTCTGTGTCATACTGGCTTTCATTCTACATGTTCACATGAACACATGTTCATTTAAAGATAACTTTAAATTTGCATGTTTTAGAAATCCTTTAATGTCCATGGCAACTGTTCAGCTGTGCAAAACGCTGGGTTGAATCTAGCTCTGCCTTTGAGGCATTGCTCCTTAAAGGTGCATCTGCTGAGCTCATTACGTCATTAAAGGTTGGCTAATTAGCAACGCTGCTAAAAACGTCATCACAAGAGTTAAGAGAGGAGCCATGTTGGGATGACTTCCTGCAGGTGGAGCTTCAGACAGAGCAGGAGCTTCTTAAAGAGACAGAGAGACAATTTTGATATACAGTATATTTTTTTTTTACGACTGAAGGTAACATTGTTGTAAAATGACACTTTGAGCCTGGTAAATAGATAATCCCTTTAGGATTATTGAATTTTTAAGTTTGTTAATAGAGTCAGAATCGTCCATGTCTGCATCTTGATGTATTGAAAATATTTTTTGTTTTTGGTCTCCAGAGTTGCTGGTGGTGTCTCTGTGAGTCAGTATCTTTTTGCAGAGTGCTGGTGCTGGATTTAGTCTAGCTGATTTCCTCTGTGGCTCCCGGAGCCTTGTGGGGCCACGGCCTGCAGGTTTCAGGACTGAGTCAGCCGGCTCTCTGAATGTCAGGAATGTGGGATCTCTCATCCTCACTCCTCCCTGTGCTGCCATTGGCTGCTAAGTTTCCTTCACTGCCTGGCTCAGCACAAGGCCAACACTTCCTTCCCAACTTGACTTCATCTTCTTGATGACTTGTGACAGAGATCGGCGTCTAGAGCGTCAGATGTTTCAGAACAACCACAAGAGTTTCGGGCATGACCATGTTGTCTGATGGGTGCCTTGGCAGGACTTTTTCAGTGAAGGCTTCAGACGTCAGTCGGTTCTGCTTGCAGTTCGGCTTATGGAGTGGTCTATGGATCATGATGTCCTCCAGGTTTCTAATGTCCAACACCAGATTGATGAAGGCAGGCTCACTCTGCAGCAGCATTTCTGTGCTGTGAAATGACACTATTGTTAGAAGACTTTGGCCGAGTGAAAAGAGGTCGCTTTTGCATTTTCATCTGCTTGCTATATATAATCACACTGTGTCTGTGTTGCATATGTAAATCACTCGGTATGAATCTTAAGTGGCTTTGAGAGCCAAAAACTTAAGATAAGGTAATTTTATTTATATAGCACATTTTCAGCAACAAGGCAATTCAAAGTGCTTTACAATTACATGAATTAAAAGGAAATACAAACAAAATAACAAACCAAAGGAAAGCAAAAGAAGAAAAATAATGTAATGTTGATCTAAAGTATGTAAACTAGGTGCTCCTGTTCAGCGTTGCTTAGTATCCTCTGTTCTAATTCCATTTCTGGGTTGGAGGAACAGGAGTCTAAAAAGTAGTCTAACAATGTTGTTCCACATTGTTAAGTAGTTGGTTTATAGTCAGAATTTAGACAGTAAAGATCCATTAATAACCCATATACTTTTACACATTTTGTCTTATTATACTCACAAATTTCAATACATTTTACTGGATTTTCATAACGGAACCTGTCGTAACAAGACATTGATCAATGAATCGAATGACAAATTAAAATGTGCTCCATTCTGGTGATGTTTTACGAAGGGCGGTTTTGTTTACAGATTTTATAATCCATTTAATTTATGGTTTCTGTTATATGCATTTTTTTCCCTGTCTTATTTATTGTCTTCTGTCGTATTTCATTTTGGATATTTAAAATGTCTTCCAGTTCCAGTGGTAAAAGTTCTTTATAAAATTAGTTTGTTGGTCTTTGAGAGGTTGATTTGCAACTCTCTCCTGATTGTGTGTGTGTGTTGATACTTTTTGTGAATGCCTTTGCAAACCACTGGATACAAGCACACTAAATGCACTTCTAATTTTTACTAAGCTTAATTTAATTTTCTTTTTTTTTTTACCTGTAATGTTTGTTGTGAAGCACTTTGTTGAGGTTAGGCTCTAGTAAATGTGCTTCATAAATAAACTTTGACTTGACTTTGACCCTCATGTCTTAAAGGGGCAATGAGCTTTATATCATTATGATGTTATTTCATCATCAGCTGTGCAAATGATTGCATTCCTTCAGACTAGCCAGGAGCATTTAGCAAACAGCTGGTGGAACTGAGCATCTACATCTGTTAAGTCTTATTTGATATGAAAACATTTTATAGGAACTGAAGGCAGCAGTTTGTTGTCTATAAAATGGCACTTTGTGCCTGGAAAATCTATAATGCTGCTCCTTTTTAAGATGCCGAAACTGAGGCAAACCCAGCCTTTGCTGGGTTTGCAGTGCAAGTCCTGCTTATTCTTCTAATCAGCGCTTGTTTGGCAGAGTTGGCTGTGTAAATTAGGGCTTCATGAAGGATGTGCTGCAGGAGGTAAACAGGCACCAGAGGAACTCTTCGCTTCCCTTAATTCTTCCCCTTTGGCCCATTTCTCAGCCTCTATTTATTCAAGTTTGTTGAGAAAAGGAGGAGGCAGTGAAAGGCTGTGTACACCTCACAGCTGGAAACTGATGGAGCGTTTTTACAACCCACAGCGTCCCGTTTGTGAGAAAAGCCTCAAGTTAGTCCAAGTCCTTCAGCATTCCCCTCACTCCTCTCCCTCTTCCTGGTTTTCAGAGACCAGACGCTCTCATGCTCACCATCCAGCCTGGAGGTCCACTGTCAGCTTAGAGTCAGAGCAAATGGATCATGGGAAAAGATGTTAACTCTGTATGGATGTTGTGTTGTTTAAGCAACAATATATATTTTAGATAGTATTTGGGAATCAGGATTTGAGAGTAAAAAGACTGACTTGCCAGAAACCATCCAGGATAAAGAGAGAAGCCAGAGGGAGGCACTTTACAAAACACAAAGGAGGAGGGAGGGATGATGCATTTTTCTTCCTGCCTGTGAAATGCTTCCTTTTCTTGGGACGGAGACTCTGCTGAATAGGATGGTATCCTGAAAGAAGCTAAGATTCTTTCAAACCAGCATGCAAACAAAACTCATTTCCCTCTAGAAAAACACAAAACTGACTAAAGGTTTGGAGATTGTTGATCATTTTTAGTTTACAATAGAAAAAAACAGTGTGTATAAAAACCTGGCATTAAGTGGAGACTTTTCTTTGTGCCTCTGTGTAACCTCTGTTTGTGATAACATGCTCTTGAGAAACCTCTGGAACAAAGTTTGTCTTTCTGATGAAGTGTTGGTGATTTGCAACCTCTCTCCTGATTGCGTGTGTGTGTGTGTGTGTGTGTGTGTGTGTGTGTGTGTGTGTGTGTGTGTGTTGGCAGAAAGCCATTCAGGACCCACAATAAGAACTGCTGAGGCCCTCTTCAGCACTGACTGCCTCATGCTGTGTTCATGTGTTCAATTTGTTCTTGAACGTAGAAACTTTTACCATGTTACAGATTTTTGTTTTCAAATTCTGACTTTTTTTTTTTTGTTTGTTTTTTTTACGAATTAACCTTTTGTTCAGAAGTAAATCCTCAAATTATCAGTATTGATTGCTAAATGTTTTGGGAAAAAAACAGGTATGTGATTGA
>NW_015117212.1:12484-21374 GCF_001443285.1 Poecilia latipinna
TTACTTAAGTACATTTCTTGAGTACTTTCTCCACCACTGGTGATTGAATACTCTTCTGAGATTCATTGCTGCTCTTGTAATAAAGAAAAGCCAGTTTTCCTTCAATACGTAATAACTATGCATAACACTTAAAATTAATTTCTGCAGGTCCAACTCCAGGTTAATGAAACATTTAAAAAAGGCAGGAGAAAGTTCTTAGCACATCACTTGAGAGACATATTGCTACAAAAATAAAAAATAAAAAAATTTACTTAACTCATGCAGCTACAGTTCAATGTTTCCATGTTTTACTTCTTTTTCATGATGGAGTATTTTGCTAAAAGGCTAGGTTAGCATTAGCATTTTTATATTTTGATAAGACTTGTTGAGAGCCCTGCTTATAACATATTTCAGTTCACTTGCAGAAAATCATGGCCAAACCTAAATAAAAAAGTTATCTTTCATGAGCTTCATATTTTGCTTTGAACGTCATCAAATTTAACTCTTTGTGTTTCAGCTGCTTTCTGCAGAGCTCTTTTCTTCATTTTTAAAAGTCAAATTTAATGTTGTTCAGTTTGTTGAACTCTGATGGCAGCAACAGTGACAGTCTTCTGAACCTTTATGTAAAACAATTACTTTCTCTACTTTCTCATTCTTAAAAACAGAGAATAACATTTTTTATGCTCTTTTTCAAACAGTGAAAGTTCCTAACTAAAAATTAATATTTGTAATTCACTTCAGATAAGTTATATTCAGCATTTTTTAAAAACACTTTTAAAAAGTGTGTCTAAGAAAAACAAAACAATAAGTCTTCTTTGCTGTTTTCATGACTTAATTGATGATTAGTTAACTTTTATTAACCAATTAACAGACCTAGTAAATACTTAGCATGTGTGAAAGGGATTGCTGGGTAAATTTGTGTTTTCTTACACCTCTAATCATTAAACATTGTTTGTGCGGGGCACTTTCACAAATTTTGGTTCTAGGCAGGAAATTTTGCTTCCAGCACTTTTCTCTTTATCCATGTGAGCTTGTGAGGAAGAGGAAGCCCTGTGATCGGACACTTCCCTTTACTTTCTCTCTCATCTTTCTCTGACATGAATCACTTAAGACCAACAAAATCCAAACTAAATGAATTCCCTCACTGGCTGACCTAATCACATTAACCTAAGTGATATGGGAACGCCAGGCCAGACACACACACTCCCTCCTCTTTCTCCGTCATTCAGCTTGGATAAATAGTCACTCCTCTGGAACGTTTAGTTGTCCTAAGCTTCATATTGGAATAATAGACTGTGCGCCTCTAAAGACCTCAGTGTGGAATGAAGAGGATCAAGACAAGAGTAGAGAAAGTGGTGTAAGGGAAGCGACAGAAGAAGCTGACACTGGGTAGAACTGCCCTGGGACAAACAATCCAAACAGATGTTTAGTCGCTTTCAGAGCTCATTGTGCAGGGCGACGGGGTGGGCTTTTGGGTTGTCGATGGTTTTTGGGTGGTTGAACAAGATTTGATGAAACCGCCTCATGGTTAAATAGTAGCTCGGTTGGTGGTCGCTTGACATGCTGGAAACACCCTGAATGGTAAATGGGGACGGACTGGGACTGAGGGAGATGTTATACGCTACACGTCAGAGACTTATCTCTATAAAGAATTACAGGCATGAGCTCATTAACATGGGACATTTATAATAAAAAGTGTCTTCCTGAACTTTACACGGTATATGTACTAGGGTCATATTCTCATTTTCTCTTAAATCTCACAAAAATAAAGAAAACATGAAAACTCATCACACCCACTGTTTACTGCACTATGGGAATATAAATAATAAACCTTTTAGGGGGGTTTCCGCAAATGACCATAAGAGTTACATAAAGCTTTACGCATATGTTGTGTTTTGTCTTATTATAAAATAATGATCTATTTTAGTTTTTCCTGCTATTGAATGGAGAGGTCTTTGCTTTTCTGATGAAATTCTCTAAAAACTGAAGCACACAGTTAATAAACTAATATTATTATCTTAAATAAGGAAAGTTATAGCACTATCTCAATATTAGACAAATACAACCTGATGTAAAAGACAGTTTTATAATCTTGATTTCACTTACTGGGGGACAAAAGGTTCAGTCATAAATTAACTTTCACCGTTTTTGAGGTTCAGTTTCATGGCGGCCCACCAGGGTTTGCACCACCCACCAACACCAAGCTACGTGTCATTTATTTATTTTAAATAAAGTTTCTATACATAAGTAACAGTGAAAACAGATTAAGCTAGATGCATTGAACTGCTTCGTCCATCGACTAGAAAGTTGCAAAGCAGTGGTAGCTCGGTGGCTGCAGAAGGAATGGCATGCTGGACAACGTGTGTTTGTGTTTATCCAATCAGAACTGATCCCGTCCAATCTATCAGTCTATTTCTACTGCAGCTTATGTTAAACAATGGCTTTTAAGAGGAGCTGTGCTGTTCCTCTACCACCTTAATTTATTTTATTTGAAAGTGAAGCAAGAGCTTTTCAGAGATTGTAATGATTAACTTTGCCACGGTTGTTTCTGTCCACAGTGGTCCTTTTGAAACACACACACTTGTTGTCCACCTGCTTTATATGAGTAAAGCTTGACCCAGGACTTCAGGTCTTTCTAACACAATCTACTTGAATAACACTGCAGCCTTCAGCTCCTGAACTGACCAGACAGAAGACATCTGTCAGAAACAGCCTCAGTAAAACCTGATATGAGCCTCAGAGGCAGGATTGACCATAACACAGTTATTACATGTTACTGGACCTTCACTATGGCCTCACTACATGTAAGCCTCACTAGATGTAGTGAGGTTCATGTAGCCTCACTGAAATGAAACGCTGATAAGTTTGACTGTCCTTCAACAGTTAACATCACAATCACATTTTTTATTTCTTTCTGCAAAACTTCATGTTGATACAACAATATTAAAATCTGAAAGCAGTGTTCCTGGGGCTATTTGGTTCTGGTGCCTGGAATCTGGATCCTTCCTGGTTAATAATCAATAGATATGACTCTAATGATTTCCTTGCCCCAGCCTGTTCTGTTATGGATGAGCTGAGTCAGGAGCGCTGGGCCTCAATCTGGATCAGCAGGGCCCGCAGAGCCGCCTTGTTCCAGGACTCAGGCTCCTTAATGCAGTGAAAACAGAAGTGGACCAGCACGAGTCAGAACCAGCAGCTCCACAGTATCTTAGCTGCAAGTCTGCAGGGCTTTTCTCATTGTTTTTACTTTTTAATCTACTTTTTAAGAAGAAGCACCAGTCAGATGTTTTGTGTCTCATTTTTGATTTTCTAAAGAGCAACAAAGTAATTTTTGTAATAAGTTAGTCAATAATCTACTCAAAAACAAAACAGTTAATACAATGAAAGTGAAAAGCATTACTGTGCATCGCTTTTACAAATTTTCTGAATTATATTGCATTTTAAACAATATTAGATTTTTTTTTGCTCATCTCAAAATGTAAATTTGGTATATTTTAAAATGTCCCTTTTTTTTAACGAGCCATTTAGAAGGACAACCGAGTCCAATTCAGCATATAGAAGGAAAAAGTTCTGATTTATGTCGATATTTTAAAGAAGTCATTAATTAATTTGTTATAATTATACAGCAACCTTAAGAAAGCTCTCTGCTGTGTTGGATCATTATTAATAATTTAAAAGAGGAGTGAGCAGTTGATGTTACACAGCTCTGCAGTTAAACGTGATTTTACTTTTACAAAATAATCAGTCTACATTGCAGCTGTTTTTCAGATATTAATGATTGAGTGTTAGTGGGACAACAGCAAATCTGATCTGCTCAGAATCAAACTAAATTTCACTCATTAACTAATACTTCTAGCTGATACTAAAAACAGCTAATAAACCTGTCTTCACTCAATAAACACTTCCACCCTGAAGAGTGTTGCAGCTCAATAGCGCCACCATGCCTCTGTAGAAGAAATTGGTACTGTATCTCTATTTTTTATGTACTGATTCTATTGAGCCATTTTCATCTGCTTTATGTCAATAATCCATCACAACCTCATCATATTCAGTCTTCCATTGGAAAGTTGAACAATAAAGGAAAGTTTTTTGCTCTTTAATCTTCTATAACAAGTTTCTTCCTCTTTCCTCTCTTTGCTTACTGAAGCTCACAAATATATCATCGCAGGTAAGCACTTGCTTTAACCTGACACGTTCTTTCTCTCTCCTTCTGCTCGGTTTTGTTGTGTTTTGCTTGTAAAAACTAATCTTAGTTAGGGATCTGCCACTGCTTTTAAAGAGCTTATCTGATGCTGATTGTCAGGCAGTTTTTCATTATGCAGGCCTTATCCAAATGTCAGTCATTATGAGCCGCCTGGAGATCAATGCCACACACAGTCACAAATAGGGCTGCGGCATGCCCAGCGCTGCAGTCCGCCTGCAGGCCTGTTTATTCAGAGCCTCCATTTTCTGGGGGAATTGTCAGGATTTAGCTTAGCGGTAATTTAAAACCTGGTGAAGCCATTTGGAGAAGGAAAATTGTACACAGTTAAATCCTCGCCGGTTTTTTACATGCTGCATTAAACAGCAACATGTCTGCAGGTTGCATTGATGTGGTTGAAACCAGGGAAACTCCGATCCACTTTTTCAGTACCGATAGCGATACCTGAGGTTTAATATCGGGCAATACCGATCTGATACAGGAAATCAGCTGAACTGACTTAATAAGTTTTTTAAATATATATTTATATATACAGACATAAATATACTGAACTATACATATATTTGATAACACTGGAGCAGTACAGCACATTTAAACACACCAACAGCTTCACAAGCTAACATGGAAAAACAACTTGAATTTGATCAGTTAGTGTGATGAGGAGTATAACAGCAAATGGAAAATAAATAATAAAGAAACTGAAACTGATAAGGCAATAAATTTACTAACTTGGTCAAACATGTAAAAAGCAAACAAATCTTTCAAATGATTCTAAAAGAGTAATAAGAAATTATAAATATAATGTAAAGTAAATAATAAACCATGATGTCAGCATAGAACTAGACTGAATAGATCTGCCTTTATGGATCACGTACATTGTCAGGATCTAGAGTTGTTTTCAGTATATGGATCAATACAGATACTGATATCTGATTGGTGTATCTCAAGTTGAAACTTCTGATATAGTTAAAGTTTTGGTGGCATAGTTGAAGCACAGGGATTTTGTCATGGAGGTAAATTATAGGAACTTACGTCAGTCAGTATGTGAAGCTGCTGTAAGCCTGCCTACTCCATGTGAGGCATCAACCCTTCAAATGATGAACCTGATGTTTTTATGAGTGCAGTGGACAGACGGAATCAAGTCAAAAGTCATGCATGGAGGGGTGAGGGATCAGTTTGCTTAGTGAAGGTTTCCTCAGGGATCTCATTAAGAACTACTGAACTAATTCAAGGAAAACGCTACAGGTGAACCTGCAGAAAGAACCAGCACGATGGATGAAACTTTGTTTAGGACAGGATGAAGTTAAAACGACCTTGAGATTCATCAGTTTTAAGTGATTGATCTGAAAAAAATTAATTAAAAAACAAAAAACAACAGCTATAGAGTATACAGGAAATGAAATTTTGTCATTGTTTATGGATTTGTTGCATGTGATTTGTAACCAGATTGAGTTTGACTGCTGACTAGTCTGAACTCAGGAATGCTGAACTGCAGCCAAAATGGGTCTTCATGATTATACAATCATGTCATTGCATGGTTTTGACTTTGGAAAAATTCTGAAATTAATGGTCATGGTTTCATTTTTTTCATATATTAAGTATTATGACAATGGTGTGTACCGACACACACCATGTGTGTTTACTTCCATATCTTCTGAAAATTTTTAAAGGGAACCAATCAGGATGACCTAATATGCAATTTGTTGCAATTTGTTGACCATTTGGTGGAGCTAGCAAGCATTTCCTTCCCCAGATTGGATGATTTTCTTATTGCTCCATGATGACACATGAACAGCACCCTCTGCTCTCAGCTGCATGGGGTTTGTCATTGATGGGCTTATTTCTCACTGGCATGTTCCTCCAGCTGCCCTCTTCAACAGAAACAGATACTTCTGCCCCTTTTCAAATGCAACACCATTAACAATAGAAAAGCAGAGAGCAAATCTTTTGTGGGCCCAGCAATGAGTCTAGCAGAAAGCTGTTTCTTTCTCTGGCCAAAGTCAGATCTGTTGTTCAAGT
Organism: Poecilia latipinna; assembly: GCF_001443285.1. Lineage (NCBI taxonomy): Eukaryota > Metazoa > Chordata > Actinopteri > Cyprinodontiformes > Poeciliidae > Poecilia > Poecilia latipinna. Next base: position 18,684 of record NW_015117212.1, read on the forward strand.
TCTCCGCTTCACTGAGCCTTTTTCTTTCCTGAGCCAGATCTCCTTTATCAGCCATTTTAATGTGACTTCCCTGGAGATTTGGTGGTGTTCATTTTAAATGATAAACTGCATGAATCCTTTTACTGTTATACTTCAAACTGCTCAGTCAACATTTGGGCAAAGAGACTCTTTAACAATGTAGGAAACATACTGTAGAAATGCTAATATGTCCTCAGTTCTGAGTATTCTACATCCAAGAAGTCAAATGGACAGAAGTGGTTTAACCAGTAGTTCTTCAGGCCTCTGATGGTCTATTAAACGGTAGAAAGATTGTTATTCTGTTCTCACTGTCGTCCTCTTGAACGTAGACTATATATAGACAGTTAACCTCTGTCCAAGTCAAATCCAAGGATCAGGCCAGTGTGTTGAGCTGTATGGTTTAATGAGGGTAAAACGTAACACTTGTCAAAACCAGAAATAAAACTAATTAAAGCTTCAAGAAGTAATGGGCTCCGACACACCGTCTTCTATACAGAATGACTACAGTTCAGCCATATTTGAGGCTTTACGGCTGTTAATCATTATGAATGGATTATTGAAAAAAAAAACTCAACTAATTTAGTAACTGATTAATAGTGACGAGGCCGCTCCAAAGCTTGTATTTTGGATATGGAGCTGTTCAGACTTCCTGTTGTGCTTTGGTCACAAGCTGACCTTACACCAGACTTCATGAGTCCATTCATCTGAACAAGTCATCCAGGTCCTGGAGCTGCAAGGCAACACCAGACCATGACAATGCCACCACCATTCTGGATGATTTCACCAAGTTTGAATCACATCACTTTGCTCTTTTTGGATAAAACAGTTGATCGATATTTCAGCTTCTTCAGAGAATTTGGCCTCCAGTCCGTCTTTCCAGTCTCATGCTTCGTTTTACTGCCACACATTTCAGACACCAAAATATTTGAACTCCTCCACTCAAGGCAGAGACTGGACCCTGACCTTGACGGAGCATTCCGCCATAAGATATTAAAACTTGCACATTCCTTTCCTAGTAAGGATTCCGTTGCCTTCTTTGGCGTTCATTCAAGCTGCTTTAGAAGTTCTCATTGTCCTTTTTAAGAGTCGAAAACCAGCAGTCAAAAATTGTTATCACAGACTATTTATCAGCAGCAGCTCCCCCTTGTCTCATCCCTCTCACTGCCTCTCCTGCTTGGCTTCCTTTTCACGTCTTTCCATGAGGTCAGAATGCGTCCGCCGGCGTCGCTCCGACAACCTGGCCTGAAAGCGGTGGCATATGTGTCTATCCGTCAGAAATAACCTCCCTTAACCACAAGGCCACCCTGATTCAGCTGCAAACTTCCTTCTGATGCGTCTCTAATGCTCTCAAGGTGGAGGATCGGAAGGACACGGTTAGTTTTTGATGTGACCTTATCCGTCAAATTTCCAGAAGGCCTGGAAACATTTAGCAGGAAGGGTAAACTGCCTTTCTTGGAGTTTTTGTTCCCCCATAAACTCTAAGAGATTAATGTGAAGAGGGTTCCAGATGTCACTTAGTCTTCTACCTTATTAAGCATGTAATTGAGTCCAGGCTGATTTGTTGATAGTCGAGAGGTTTGGCTTCAGCTTGGTGAGGGATGGATGGCTGCAGACATGTTGTGTTAAGGAAACCAGAGCCAGGTTTATTTCTTCTGTCAGCCTTCTGTTATTGAACATATAGAATCTGTTTGGAGAAATCTATGTCAAAATGCTCAACAAGGAAGGAACCAGGAAGGCCTCAGCAGCCAAGTCCAGGTTCATTCTAGACTTCACAGTCCTGTCAGGACGTCCTGTCCTCATTAAAGGGAGGATCTTAAACATCCTGATGGTTTATAGAAGATAAGCACTAGACTCTCCTACAGAATTTATCTTAGCTCTTACCATTTACCCCTGCCGGTAAACATAAATTTTATTAATTGGATCTACTGTCTTCTGGTGATGCAGGTTTATATGTCGCTTCTTGCTTGCTGGTATGCCTGAGCGTTTATTTCCAAAAGAGAGAGCAGCTGTTTATTCCCTCAGGTGAGTGAAAACTTAAGAGTGTATCCTCCATCTACATTTGTGTGTGTTTTACTGATAGCAGCGTGTGTGTGTGTGGTTCTGCCTGTAAACTGCTGTTTCCAGCTCAGCAATGCCTGAAGGCAAAATCAAAGCATGAAAATGAGTGTTTAACATAAAAAAGTGCTTCCTGTTAAAAACAATGTGTAGATTCTGCAGTCGGCCAGATTTACCTGCAGGTCAAACACTCAAAGATCAGATCTTATTGTTCCCCATTTATTTAGTGCAAAGAAAAAAAACTTACCAGTGGTTTTATATCAATGCAGTTGCATTTATTCTCAGTATGTCTCACTATTGTTTCTGTGGAGTTATTTTACGTGACAGGATCAGCTTGTTAAAAGATCCTTTTTTCAAATAGAAGTTGTTTTTAGCATGTTTGAAGACTTGAAACAAAATAAACTATTGCTTAACTTTTTAAAGTTTGTTTGCCTTATATTATTTTCAATCTAATGTGATTAATTGTTATCTGTAAATTTAACTGTGTTTTGTGCTTGTGGCTCTTCTGTGTAGAAGAGAATTAACCACCGTCTGTCCACTCTGACTTGTGAGCTAAAGCTGATGCATTTATAGACTGAAACATGGTGAAACATTTTTGGCACATTCTGCAAATTTTTC
>NW_015117213.1:0-21343 GCF_001443285.1 Poecilia latipinna
TCTTTTAGTAAAAATTAAATTTTAAAAAAAAATTTCACACATTTTTTTTGACAGGTGGTTTTTTTTTAAAAAAAAAAAAAAAAAAAAAAAGCTAAAATCTGATATGAAATCAAAATAGTTCACATTCTTTCACTAGATTACTACTCATTTGCAACAGGATTGTATTTGTGGTGAATAACCATAAAATATTTATCTAGTAGTTTAAGCAATCTCATTCTGCATTAATTTCATGAGTCAATATAGCATTTTGTAGAAGTGGACATTTGTTTTTTTTTTAAAGCTTAAAATGGTAGGAGCTTAAACAGATCACTAAGCGTTTAAGCAAAGTACCATAAGAATTTAACTCTTCTTTATACAAATAGTATGACGACTACTAACAAGTTTCAAAGAGTATGCATTAAAGCAGTATCGTCTGAGACAAAAAGTGAAAGCTAAGAACTACACATTTATTTTACCAAAGACTGAATACTAGAATACTAAAGTAGTGCATAAATTAAGACATGTTTTTCCCATTTACACCACTATAAGGACTTTTCTTGAAAACCCTTTATGTGATGCTCACCTGCGCTATTGGATGTGCCCTCCTCCTCGTCTTCCTCCTCCTCCGCTTCCTCGACCACTGCTCGATCGGAGTCTACAGCCCCCGAGTCTGGGGAGATGCTCATAGCTGTCATCTGTTGAGTTACTGGGCTCGGAGAACTGGGACTATCACCACAAAACAGGAGCACAGTTTGAAATTAGACAGATCAAATAGTCAAAAAAGATTTATGGAGAAAGAGTATCTATGAAAGGGAGCAGAAAGATGAGACAGATAAGACAGAAAAATGAGGATAAAATGAAAACCAGAGCAAAGCTGCAATTAAAGTTCCTTGCACGAAATCTGATAAGGGCACAATCGTAAAGTTATACATCACGTGTCAAACTCAAGGCCTGTGGGGCAAATGCTAGTACATCTAAAAAAATTTTAATATTAGCAAAAGTGGAATGTTTCTTTCCAGTCGTCTCAGACAGTGAAACGGTTATTTCAGGCATTTCACGCTTTTATTTTTTTTGGCATTTTAATGATCATGACTGATGGCAAACCATCACTGACCGAAAATATTACACTGGACCTCTAAGCAACATGGAGTCCGTGCCTCTCCACTCATCCTCCAGACCCTGGGACCTCAATTTCAAAATAAAATGCAGAATTTATTTCAACTTGGAAACAGGACTCTGGACCGTTGCGCAACAGTCCAGTTTGCTTTCTCTTCAGTCCAGGTGAGAGACGCCTCTGACGACGTCTATGGTTCAAGAGTGGCTTGACATGCAAATGTGCAAGAAATTGTGCACTTTCACACCACATTCTAACTTAGTGAGACATATTAGTATTTCTGTAGCCCTTTAGAAATTGGAGACCCACAGAAATAGAACTTCAAGATAATGGTTGTTTGATGAAATATTATTTTGTATAGGGACATATCATAGCATTGTGAATAGAAAACAAATATTAGAAGTGTAACTCAAATTCAGAAAAGGCTATACTTATTGTAACAGTTTGTAATTTGGTGGTTTTATCTATGCATTCTGTCACATCTGTCCCATAGAGGACATTCATGGTCTTGATGTGGTCTGACATGAAAATGAGTTTGACACCCTCCAATACACCAACCAAACAAAGACAACATGTATTTTCCCTATGCTGTAACTATTTAGATACAAGCAAGCTACAAGTTGACAACAAAAGGACAAAAAAAAAATCCAAATGTATCACTCAACCAATCTAAATACTGCTTAAATTTGATTTTCATAAGTAAGCATGCTACTTAAAAACTTTTGAAAAGGCTTAAGAACTAGTGTGACCACATGTTTTGAAAAAAAAAAAGAAAAGAAAAATGTGTAAAGAAGCAAGTATGTGAGGGGGAAAAAAGAGACAATTTTCCAAGATTAGAGACATAAATTTACAGCAATAAAACTAAGACATCCTCTGACATTATGAAGCCAGAAATTGGCCAAAAAGATTTGTTAGGTTTACTGAGGTCAAACATTTGTGACATCATCTAAGACTGAAGTGGCAAATTAAAGAGGTGCACATCTGGATATTTTCCAAAGTGTAAATAGTACATCCAGGCTCTTCCTGTACCAAACGACACGTCCCAGGTGCAGAATCACCATGAGCGCCTCCAACGGGATACGGATAGTCAGGAAAGCTGCAGCATGGCTGTGTCGATTCTGCACCCGAGAGATATTCCGATACCGGAAAAGAGCTTAGATGTCCCACTTACACTCTGGAAAATATCCAGATGCACAACTCCAATTTTTCCCCACTGCAATCCCAGGACTTCTGTCATGTTTTGTTGCAAATGTCTGACTTTATAATCTCACTAAACTTCTGAGTTTTCCTCTGATCAATTCAAGATATTTTTCTTTCTTGCAAATTTCTTAGTTTAAACATTGTACATTTTTGCCTTTAATCAAGGGGAAATTATTGCCATTTCTTGTAAATGTAGAACTTTTGATAGAGAATATCCAAGCCTTTTCTTGTAAATCCGAGAAATTGATCAAGAAATTTCTGAGTTTTTGGCAGAAATTTAGTCATTCGTGGTCACATTATTTTTTATTTGATCTACAAAGGCCCTAATACTCTGTCGCACATTACTTTATAAAAAGTAGAACTAAAAAAAAAAAAAAAAAAGGTAGAATATTCTAATCAATAACCAACTCAAATATGCTGTTTTTTTAAACACACTTCTTCTCAACCTTCATGCCAACATTGTTTTACCAATTTTTATGCCTACAAAAAGGCTTACCATCCCATGTTGTATTGGTAATCAAAGGAACAGATATTGGGGCCAAGATAAATGAGACAAATTTTATACATGTAAAAGACAGAGAAATGGTCCAGGAGTTTGTCAGCATACCTGGTTGTTTGTTCCTCAGCTTGGGTTCCTGCTGCTTCTGTACTAAGCTCTGAGTTTGTGTCTTCCACGGTTACACTCGCTGATGTTGGTGATGCTGACGGTGATGTAGCAGCTGTGTGGAAAGAAAAGTGTGACAACAGAGAACTTACAGAGAGATTTTTTTTTTTCTTATTTCAAGGGTCTTGATAAAGAAAACACACTGCCTTGGTCAAAGAAGATCAATTGTAAGTTGAGTTCAGGTTAAACAGCACATGACAATGTCACTCTGTTGCTTTCTTATGCCACAGTGTAGGCAGCTGTTCTCCAACTCCTTTTAGCAAATTCAGGAGCTCTGAAGCTCCTGAAAGCAAACCATATCAGACTGAAGCCAGTTGTTGGCAGGTTTTCTGTCCTACCTTTCTCTCCGGGAGGGCTGGTTCGTCCCCCTCCCTGTTGTCTCTGCAGGTGTTCCTTGTAGCAGACAGAGCACATGCCATTGGTGCGGGGGTTACCATAGAAACCACATCCCATAGTGCAAAGCATTGGCACTTGCGTCTGATTGGTCTCCTGAGCCATGCTCTGACAGAGGGGGAAGGGGGGTGGGAGAGGATATTCCTGAAAATGTGGGAAAATCAGTTAGTCAAAATTGTCCAGCGGTTCCCATCTAACCAGATGAGTTTTTTTTTTTTCATTTTTCAGCTAAAAGAGCTTGGAGATTGGCATTGCGGCATGAGAACAGAGCTGAAGCAAATTCAGGGTTTTAGATGACTGCGGTCCAATATCATTTTGGAATGTTAAATTTCATAAAAGTTAGCCGAACAGATTTATAAGTTCAGCGAACACCAATAACTGAGTGACAAAGTCCAGTTCACTCTTTACGGTATCAAAGAACAATAAAGCAAAATCTGAATCCAAACCAAGTTTTAAAAAGAAAGCAAGCAACAACAGTAACATTTTCAGATCAGGTGACAAATATAATCAAAGTAAAACAGAGCTACGTTTTCACGTATTAAGGCAAAGCCTGAAAAAGTGCTTATCCTATTAAGCTGAGGATTTATCAGGAAAGAACCAGAAAGGATCAACAAACAAAAGCTACAAAAGAGTCGTTCACCGCTGCCGTTTAAAGGGGGAGCGACGGTATGCGAAAACAGCAGCTAGCTGATGGATTACACTTTCTTCCGCCGCAAAGCAAGATGTAGATCAGGAAAAAAGTTGCCATACAAGGAACAACACCGAAAGACATGGCAACTACGAAACCAACTCAAAAACATACCCCAAACTCTTACATAACTAAATATTCGGCAATTATGAAGGGAAGATTGCTTAAAATTAAGCTAAGCAACTTCCCACTGACAGGCTGTGGTAGAAAACAACAGCCGTCCAGTACTGGCATAGCTCAAAGCAAACAGTAACATTAGCAAACAGCCGCGACGGCCGTTTTATCTGTCTGACACTACATACCAACGCGAAAAGAGGAACAAAACTTACACGTTTACCTTTCGTTACAAAGGAACTCACACAGATAAAAACTAATGTATCCCTGGTAACAAACAACAATCAAATCCGGGTTGTTTTTAATCGAATAAACTCTAGCTTTAGCTGGCTAACGTTAGCCGCGCTACTAGCATAGTCAACCTAAACGAGTGCGCTTCCCGACACTCTTCTGGCGAGTTTAAAATTGGTAATACGCAGCGAGACAGTCCTATGCCTTTCTAGGATAAAGACAGTACCTGAAATCCAAGGTACCGGAGGCTGTCAACGACCTTGAGCTTTAGATTTGAACAAGTTGTGTCCCCAGCAGAACGCGCGGCCTCCTACCCAGGGCGCGTTCCCGACATTCGAAACAGGGACCATGACGTCATCCTCATCGATTCAGATCTTAAGAACCAACAGAAACCACAAGATTGTGGACGGAGGCTATTAAAACTGACTAAGGGATGGATTTAGAAAAAGTAGAACTACAGCAACATATTTTCTTCAAGTAAAAAAATATTTTAAAAAACAGTAAAAAGATTTAAAAAGTAATTCGTAAACAACTAATTAAGTAGGCCACTGAATAACTGATAACATCTGATTAAATATTTTAAAATGACGTCAGACAAATATAAGGTCATGTGCAAATTTCGTATTTTACGGACTAAAAGAAAAAAACAAAACAAATGGTAGCAAAAATATAAACAGAAATACTTTTGCAAAAATGTTTCAATAGAATGCTTATGAAAGCAATATATAGGCTTAATATGTTTGCTAAATTGAACAGAATGGAATATACTTTATTAATCTCCAAGGGGAAATTGCTTATTTGTTGACAAGCTACTCCATCTGAGGTAATAAATACAAAGTTTATAAAATATACACACCTAAATGCCACAAGTGTGAGAATGTCAGAAATGTATTTATTAATGTCTTCAAAAGCAAAGTTTACATACAGAATGATTACTATATCATTAAATAATGAAGGGAAAACCCAGATGATGTCAAGGCTTTGAAAATGTCTGATAGGTTAATTGATATATTCAGGTTAATTGAATGCACACCTGTGGATGTATTTGAAGGCCACACCTGGAACACATTTCTTTATTGTTTGACACAAAAACAAGTCAAGACAAGTCAGCTCAGAAAGACAATTGACAAGTCTGGTTCATCCTTAGAAACAGTTTCCATATGCTTGAAAGTGCTTCATTTATCTGTCCAAAGTATGCAAGTATAGATATGATGTCCAACCATCACACTGCTCATGAAAGAGTTATAGGGTTGTATGTCCTGGAGAAATACACATATTGGTCCAAAAATGTGCAACTTGTATATTGCCACTCAGCACAAAAGGAGCCATTATTCCAACAGAAATAAACAAACAAAAAAAAAACAGATTGCAGTTTGCAAATGCACAGATGGACAAAAACCAATTTTTTTGAGACTTGTCTTGCGTTGAGATAAAACTAAAGTTGAACTGTTTGGCCATAATGACCATCATTACATTTGGATGAATAAAGGGACCCATTTGATCTGGGAGTGGCACCATCATGATGTGGAGCTGTATTGCTGCAAGTGTACCAGGAGGAAAGTACTATTTGTGGACATATTGAAGCAACATCCAAAGATATCAGTAAGAAAAGTTAAACTTCAACAGGTCCTCCAAATGGGCAAAGATTTCTAACAGTTGTACAGTTCAAGGACAATTGTGCTTAATACTGAGGAAATTTATGTAAACTTCTGATTTTGGATACTTAATAAATGGATCACTAGGACATTATTTCATTATTGTGGAATTTAGCAAATAGAAATAATTTTGATCATTCTGACTGACAGCAAGAGATGTTTGGTCTGATTTAACTTCAGACAGCGAGAATTAAAGGTGTGCGTCTTTATTTGGTGTATGCAAGGATATGAATACAATTGTAAATGTTTGGTGAAATAAAGTTAAAATACAACAGCATTCTATGAAGGGTCTTCAAAGATTTGAAACAGCAATGCACAACACTTATCCAATAATTCCACCATTAGCTAATAGATCAGAATAAATACTAAAGAGAAACACAGAGACAGTCTTCTGTTCAAGATTTATTGAATACTTTTTAGTGACAGCTCATTCACATGGAACAACCGTGAATGTTATAAACTCGTGAAACTGTGCTCTCAACTCCTCTTCCATCTTGTTCCTGGTTCTACTGTTGGAATGACTGGAATGTCAACAAATGTACCATCTTAAAAGGGATGGGTTATTACTCGACAGAAAGAAAAAAAACGTGCAAATGTAAAAGATAAAAGGAAAACCGTCTTTTTATGTCAACCGTGTTAAATGCTGCGTGATCAGTGCAATGTCAGTTAAGTTTCATTTAAAAGCATCGACATAAAGATGTGATTAAATGAACATTATGCAGTGTTTTAGAGAGGATATTCCTTGAAAAAACATCAAAATACTGGAAGCTTTTGTTAAAAAGAAACAAAAGTGAGGACAAAAAAAACAAAAAACAAAAAAATCTTGAGTGCAAGTTGTTCGTGCTAGCCTACTCCATTTGCACTTCCCCTTGTTCGCTCTCAGTCTTCTGAGCAACAAAAGGTCCCACGATCCAGTTGAGCGGCGTGTTGTGTAGCAAATAGTCCATGACTCCATCCAGTGAATGTTGAACCTACGAAAGGTACACACAAACAGCAGTTAAATTACAGCTACAGGCTAATCTTTCCTACAAGAAAGACAAAATTGAGACATGCTAAGTCTTATACACCTTTAGGGTGTAAGGTGCATCTCAAGAAATTAGAACAGCAGCAAAAAATTTAGTTTGAGCAATTCAGATCAAATGTGAAAGTTATATCAATATATATTAATTACACTTAAACTATCTGAATATTAGAAAGATCTTTGTTTGTTTGTTTTTTTATGACTTCAAAAATGTAATGTTCTGTTTTGGCATTTGTCAGTTGTCTAGAAGGCAGTCACTGACGCTCTCCACAAGGTGGGTTCATTACATAAAACTATTTAAATATATATGGTATGACTGGAACGTTAATAAATATCTTGTTGTATTGGAATATTAAAATTTCCTGAGAAGCCATAATTGACAAGTTATAACCACCAATATTAATAGAAGAGACCATCTTAACTGTGTAATAAATTTAGATTGTTTTTTAAACTGAAATTCCTAAAGTCCTTTTTGATGATATTCTAACAGATACCCGTAAAAGCCTGTGTGTGGAGATAGTAGAAGACCTGTACTCATGCAAAGTAAGGAAAAAAGTTGAATAATAAGTCAGACATATCTTCCCATGCTGACGCATACAAAAACGGTGCTTGAAACGGCATGGAAAATTTCGTACTTGTTTTAGGTGATGGCGGCTTCGCTCTAGCAGGACGGGAGTGAGAGCGCTGGCGTTTCTGAGCGATGACTGCAGTTCTTCGGCGGCTACCCGCGCACTGGTCAGTTGTTCCTGGACTGTTCCTGGCAGACCCTGAGCACTGGAAACCACGCTTGAGCATGATGCCCTCAGTTGGTCACTCAGGCCTCGTACCATAGAAAGGGCGCGCGATTCCAGCTGCTGTCAGAGTGAAAATAACGCATTTCAGTACGCAGCTCTATTGCAGAGTTTACTGCGGTAGAGTGAGCAAAGGGGTTTCAGACAAGTTGATAATAAAATATCTGAATGTAAAAGACTAATTTAAAATATAAAAAGTAAAAGTAAGTATGAAAAAAAGCCATTGAAATATAAGATGTAAGTCACAGTAAAGTTGGAAAAAAAAAAACTGACCAAATAAACATTTCAGTCAATTAAAATCAGGCTATAAACTCTGAAATACAAATTCAGGCTTAGGGCATAAAGTCGGTGTCGGTATTTGAGGAAGTACATTGAGATTACAAAACCAAACAATGAATTAAACTCAAAAATGGTTAAATCCTGACCTCGGCTTCATCCTTGGACCCATCTGGTTCCGACTCGGTCAGTCCCTCCCCCTCCCGTTTCTTCTTCCACTCGGCCCAGTGCTGCAGCAGCTGTTCTGGAGCTCCTGCTATTTGACTGCCTGCTGTCCCCAGACTGGCACGGGCGCTCTCCACCAAGTCCAGGGTACTGGTAATCTGAGCCACCGCAGCGTAGGTGGCATCCCTGGCCTTTCGTGCGCGGCCCAGGGATTGCTCCAGAGCTCGCTCCTGCACCTTGGCAGAGAGCTTACCCAGACGGACAAAGTAGCTGGGGTTGGCTGATGTGGTTGACACCTCAGCGTTGGCAGGTTCGGCCACAGCAGCTGGAAGAGAAACGTAATAATCTCTTAGTCACATGCTTTATTTAATGGTTGCAAATGTAAGGTAGTGCTGTTAATTTGATTTTTAATGGAGTTAAAAGTTTAACAGTTCAGATTTAATGTCCCCACAGTCAGAATTTAATGCAGGCAATATTAAAAGACCTTTTTGGTCTCATTTTTCTTGTATACAATATTCAGAATCTTTTCATATTTGGGGCAGCAGCTGGATATCATTATGTCTGCTATATATACACACACAAGTTTTTTGTATTCTTAATTTTGAAAACACACATATACCTTTTATGTGTGTTTTCTTAATTTTGAAAACACACATATAGTGTGTTTTGAGTTTGAGGGTGCACCTCAAACTATGGTGCACCCTCTGCACCATAGTTTGAGGGTGCAATTATTTAATGGAACAAATACAATTTATTGTCTACCACGTCACTACATGTTAGGTTTGATTTGAAGCGCTTTAAAGCACATCTAATTTCAACCTTTGTGGATTAGAGAAAAATCTCAATTAAAACTTATATCTTTAACATTTTTTTAGATTGTCTGTTGAATAATTACATTTTACCACCTCTCCAATAAGAAATGTTCAAATTATTGACATTCCTGTCCATGTTGACTGAAGGTAAACTTCAGAGTGCTTTTCTTCTGCCGTCATGCTTCCGGGTGTATTTTCACAGCGCACAATCACTCGATGTCCCCATGAGCATCATTTCTAACCTGGAGCACTGCAAGTTGTCACAAATGTATGACATCACAGTAGCAGGTGTCAAAACTGTGTGCTGGAAATTACAGGAACTATGTGAGCCAAAGGAACAGAAGGCAAGTTCAAAGCAATGCCCCGACTTCCTCTCTATGAATAGCACCCAACCATTGATGACATCAGCTCGTAGCATAATTGAATGCAATAAAATCCCGTCGTCCGTCCTGTGTACAGTCCTATTAATCACATCAGGATGTCATTATCATCAAACCGTCGGACCACCCTTCTCTGCAGGGGCGGACATGTGCCATCAGTGGTTCTGTTTTTGAACAGAGGCACGATCATTTCCTCATTTAGCATTGGTACTGACCCAGCTCCCTCTCAGTAAGTGGCAGGTTCTGATCAACCCAGTCCTCAGATCGGCTGAGGGCCAGACCCATCCCGCTGCTGACCATCTGGCCCATCCTGGTGCCCATGACTGTGTTGATGCTACCACTGACCGCCGCCCGGGTCAGCTCGACGCCACTCATCACAGCGCCCAGCACCGCGTCTTTGGCCCCCGTCACTGACTGGTACACCATACCTACGGTGTCTGACACCACCTGTGGGGAATAATGAAGAGACAAGGTGTCAGAGATTATGAAAATTTAATGCATGTAGCTCCAGTAGAAAAATCTAAACAAAACAGAAAAAAACAAAGACAAACAAATGCACTGCTTTTTAAGTTAGGGCTCAGATTATATTCAAGATATTTTAACAAAATTACAGGCCATTAGTGAATACTAATGAAACACTGGATAAACAAGCTTATTTAAAAAAAAAAATGCAGCTATTTTTTTTTTTAAACTGTTGTAGCTTTGTCATATTTTACAGTCACAGGATGTATAATATAACGTGAGGCTATCTTGTCAACAAGATTAAGCTCGACAGAGACTACATCCTCATCAGAACAATGACCCCACGAACACTAGCAAAACAGGATGGCTGAAAAGAAACAGTCATGGTGTTTCAACGGTCCAGTCAAAGTCCAGACCAAAACCTGACGGAACTGCAGTTCAAGATCCAGTATGCAGTTTTCACTGCAGCCTCTCAGGGGACGATATACTGGTTTATAAATTATCTACTTAGAAGAGGAGAAGAAAAGAGATGTATGGAAGTTATTTATACAGGTTCTTCTTGACCTTGTCAGCTGGTTGGTGAAGAATCGGCAGCTTCTCTTCCATCTTATCGAGTCCTTTCAAGGCATACTCATTCACTGTGGCAACTGAAACAACATGCAGGATAGAAGCTTACTTCAAATATAAAAATAATAAGAGCTACTATTGTAGTCAGCATAAAAATAATGACTCAACTAATGTGGACAGATACATATTTTTGTTTACAATACAACAGAAGCAAAGAGCTTCAACGAAATGTACAGTGAAATACAGTATGTGCAAAGTTTGTTTTTAGCAGATTCCAGAAATTCATTTTAAAAATTACCCTGAAACTCTCAGGCAACAGGCCAAACTCAAGCTCATTTCACACTTTTTTTTCCCCCATAACCATAGTCCCCATTTAATTTAATGGCAGATTTCAGAGAACATTTAGGAACTTTTATTGCATACACATTACATCACACTTTGTGGAGAGGAGAACCTTACGTTGTGGTTCGATCATGCCCAAAACAGGTTTGGACCCCGTGCTGGCAGCTGCTCCGAGAGTCCGGACCCCACTCTCTGCAACATTCATCACCCCCTTCAGCAAGGGCACGTTGTCTTTGGTGCTGCTGTAGGCATTGGAAACAGCCTCACAGGCTGAGCTGACCAGGGGCAAGTGGCTCACTCTTGCAACAACATTCTGGAACCAGAAAGTAACAATTAGGGTCGCTTCGAGAAAAAAAAAAAAAGAAAAGGGAAAATACACTTTTTTTCTGAAACAAATCGGATTTCTTAAGCTTTCATTTACATTTAGTTGCATTATTACGCCAACTTTTTTTGAACCTGGAGATGTTACAAGCGTAAAATAAGTTATAATTTGTAGTAGGTGTGGCGGAGGGTTTCTGTGCTCCTCACCTGCTGCTCTTCATTAGCTGGTTCAGTTGCTGCAGCTCCAGCCTCATTAGTTTTCCCGCTGTCTGCCATTGTGACTGCTGGGTTCAATCTCTGACACAGAATACAGAGAGAGTTAGAAATTGAGATTCACCTCACTTTGCTCTGAGTGCATGATGAAACACAGCTCCGTCTCTGGAAGTCTTTGTTAAAGTGGCTGATGTACTTTATCTAGCAGGAATAGCTGTTCTGTCAGATGGTTTAAATGCACGAAGAAAGAAAGCTCAGCCATGTTAAATCCATTAGTCAACGCTATGATGCAACAAGGATGAAACTGGTTTAAAACAATAAAACTGGGCCTAGTACCACTACAAACGGTTCAAGCCTCCATAAAACTTGATATTTAAAATATTTAACTTTATTTTCCCATTGACTTTGCTCCATTTTTTTCAAATAATATCATTATTGGTATGTTCCTGGATGTGATTTGCATGCTTAAAGTCAAAAACGTAATTTAAACAGGAAGAAGAAATGCTTTGAGAAAAAGTAAAAGCAAAAAAGCCCAACATTTTTTTTTTAATCTTCAAATCTGCTCCCAGGACCAGAAAAATAGTTCAGTCTTGTTGTGACCCATCCATTATATCTGTTGATTTAAGGTAGTTCAACTTCTTTTTGAAAAAAGAAAAAAACATTTTGCTTTGTTTAAATAAAACTGGAGATTTCATAAATACAATTCAGCTTCAGTATTTTAGATTTAACAAGATTTGCTCAAATGCAGTCCAGAGACTAAAATAAAACAGTAAAACACGACTTCCCTTCAGCACAAAACCGGAAGATGTGAATTGGATTCCTTCAGCATCAGCATCACTGCCAGGTTTAAGCAATATTTTCTTATAGCATTTCTACACAAGGAGTCCCTATTCCTATTGACTCTACAAGCAGGCAACAAAAGTCGTCATTTTAGATGCAACACGCCATTTTTAAAAAAAATTCTCATGCTGCTCACCAACAGCACGAGAATCGCCCGTATCAAACACCACCACCATTTTCCACCATTGTAAAGCCTGAGGCTGCATCTACTCACATTTTGCCCAGACAAACAACAAGTCAACAAGCCTTCAGGAATGATAGGAGTGGCAGCAATTTCCAAGCAAAAAAAAAAATCGCTGACTCAGACGCCTAGTGGCTGACAACAGTTTCAGGTTAAAAGTCTAAACGAAGGCGGCTGGCGCAGATATAAGGTGATGGAAATCCACTTTCCTCTGACTCAACTTAAATACTTAAATTTTCATATTTGATTTTAAAAGCACAAAGAACAATGTCTTTGTACACTAAATAATTAAACTAAGTTTAAACTGCAACTATTCTCAAATAGATCTCTCTCACATTAGATACTTTAAATCAATATTAAAGATCTACATGTTGCATTTATTTATGCGGGAAAAAATCCCACATTGAGAAACATCTGTTCTTGACAAAAATCAGCAGGGTCACAATTGTTGGTTCTCCAACTGTCAATACCTTGTGCAAAACCTTTTTGGCTAATGAGAAAGCACTTGCTCCTTCTTTCATAATATTTCAAATAAAGGTAGAAGCATACAAAGAGAGGAATCAGTCACCATTCCTCCTCCTTACACCATTTTTCTTGCACAGATATTGGATAGTTACTGCATGAATGTTCGTCTTCCGGCTGGCAACAAGTTATTTAACCCCAACCGATGCAATGAGGTGCTTCTCATTTCTTAAATAAGCGTGTCGAAAGACACAGCCTGTGGTTGTGGAAAAGACGTTAGTAAGAAGGGTCAAATCACTGGCATGCATCAAGCAAAGAAAATATCAAAAGGAAAACTGGGTTAACAACTGTCCAAAGCATTATTAAAGAACGGAAGGCAAGATGGGAACAATCAATTTCACAATTGGTGATCATTTCAAAATTTGGTGACATCAAACTGGAGGATTAACAGTAGAATTCAAGAGTCACGTTAAACATACACAAGGGAAACTCAAGGTATCAGGACTGAAGTCTTGGGTAGCCATAAGAAAACCATTCATCAGTGATGCTAACCAGAGAAAAAGATCATATCAGGTTACTCTACTGAAATAAAAAATGACAGTAGCATGTGAGGCATCTATCCTTCTTAACCAGTGGTGTTGTCTGCATCTGAGCGCGTGAGGTGACACGTCAGAGAGCAGGCAGTTTCTGGTTGAATTTTGATATGACTCACCGCCAGGCAGTCGGGTGTTGAATCACTTCAGCGTTTCTGTCGAACTACGACCAGAAAGAAAATTTGCCTAATCGCATGACCAACCTCAGCAGGCAATTCCTTCTATTGATTAATTTCCTCTTTTCTCATCTCTGCCTAGCATTAGGGCACAGCAAAAAAAAAAAAAAGGGAAAGAAAGAGGAGAGCATCTACTGCAACAACCTTATGTCTCTCTGGTGCCCTGAACATGTGGATGACATCTGATTTTTGCTCTACCAGATGGCACATAGAGACATAAATGGACTCCACCTGTCTTCACCTGTCTTGGGACACAGCTAACAGCTGCTCGACTGGCTTGGCCTGATGTTTTTGACAAATAAGTCACAGAAGGACATGAGTTTGAGCAGAAAGAGTGGGCCGACCAGCTGCAACATGTAATCAGCCAGAAGAAAATGCTCTCGAAGACCCGTTACATCCACCTGACAAGAGGAACTGCTCGAGGAGAAGGCAAATTGTGCTGCAAGAAGCTCTAGCCGATTTTAATAAAGAGATGCTGTTTAATCATTTCATATATTTGAGATGTCAAAGGGGATGAAATATTCCCTCTGATGTTTTCACAAAACTGTTGCGTTCCAACAGCCTCTGTGAGCTCAGAGCAAAGGAAGATTACATTTTATTGCAACAGCTTGGTTGAGCAACAGGTCTTCTTCCAAGTGTCAGCCGGTGACATCTTCACTGCCTTTATTCTAAACCAAAGTCTGACTTTATCAGAGCTGAAGTCGAGCACAAGATAAACCTGAGATAAATATTCTTGAGATACGAGAGACGTCCAGGAGAAAAAAAGTTGTCAGTTGTTCATAAATAATCAGCCCGCCGACAACAGATTCCCATGAAACACTCGCAGGAATCCTGCCAAACACTCTACCTAGTGAATGTTAAAAATCCTCACAGAGCTCACAAATAATCTGTCAGGAAAAGAATGCTAGACTCTGTTTGAACCCACAACTCAACACGACCTTTGATATTAGGGCCAGCACTGATTATGAGCTCTATTAGGGTATTTGATTCACTAGGTCTTATCATGGATATAAAACATAAAGACACAGACCGAGTTTGCTAGTTAGAGCTGTGATTCTCCAAATGTAACAGGTTTTTCTGTACCCGTCAAAAAAAAAAAAAAAAAAGATTTATAGAAAGATATACGTTCTTAGTAATAGGCACAGTTTGAGCTGTTAGAAATTAAGTCTAAATTTTCACTTCATTAGAAAAAAAAGATCCCCCAAAAGTTGGGATTCAAGAAGGGAGAATAAGTTTTTTTCCCCCAAACTGAAAAATCCAACAAGTCTATCTAGTGTAGAGAACTGAGTGATGGGCAATGCAAAGAAAAACAACAAAAAAAAGAAACTTTAAAAATAATAAAATATTTTACACACAGTATTATTCAATAACCTTCAGTGAACGTACTTCTACAGTTTTGGTGCCAAATATAGAGAAATGCATTATTAGCTTATATTAACCATATTTAGCTTGATCAGCAAGAACATTAATTAGTAAATCATTAAACTTTTAGTCAGGTTGAACGTCATTCCAAATAGCATTTGGAGGCAACTCTGACAGGTGATAAGGACTCGAAAAATTACAATATTTTGTGGCATTTATTGAGAGTACAATAAAAGTAGTGACCAAGAATATTTGTGCTATAAATCTATGTACAGAGTCAGACCCTCCCTAAAAGAAATACAATTTCATCTTCATCATAAGCCCCATTTGCTACACTTATATCACCAAGTAGCAAAGCTGTGCCGTTAAAACGGCATAATTGTGCTTAATCATATTTTGAAAGTCTTTCAAAAGCAAATACCATAAAGGTGTTATTGTTATCACAGCATCACAAACTCAAAGGATGTTTTTTATTCTCATATGATGATGATGATGATGAATCATATGATAAATGTCTACTCCTAACTTTTTGTTTGGCTTTGTGACATATCAGGAAAGAGATTTAACACCACTAATTTTAAAATTTGTGAAAAGTTTAGAAACCAATCATTTGGGATCATTGGAGTCATTTGCGTTTCTTTAAAACTTCCACCCCCATCGAAGAACACGTAGCACTTTCTTGGTTACATTTACTTGTAGAATTAAAACAACATCTCCACAAATTAGTTTGTGTAACTTTCAGGAAGTCAATTGGAAATAACAGATCAAACCTCAAGCAGAACTGGACATTATTATTATCAATCAAATTTTATTTGTATAGCACATTTCAACAGCAAGGCATTTCAAAGTGCTTTTAGTCTGTAAAAGCCTGAATGGTGCTTCTTTATCAAAACAAAAACAAAACAAAAAAACTACACTGTAGAAATCCATATTCTACCAAAGTCATGGCATTCACTTTTGATTGCCGTAAAAAAATTAAGTATGTATTTGAAGCTCAGATGTTTCTGGATAAAATAAAACCAATTTGTTAAAAAACTGAGATTTCTTTGCTTAAAAATATAACTGCCACATTCCCGTCTACAACAATATTAACATAATCTTTCTAAATGTCAATAATAATACAGACAATTAGCACCTAAGATTATCTTATTATTGGCGTTTCACTGTCACGCCTTTCACTTTGTGGCTAATGAACTTTAACCCAGATGAGTACATAGAATTGGTAATGTGGCTAACATGTTGAAATCAGCGTTTTAGACATAAACCCAAAGCTGAACATATGTTAGGGAATATTAATTGAAAAAAAACACATAATATCGGCGGGCTGAAAATGACAGCAACGCCCTGTTTGTCACACAAGCTGGCGTTATTATAGCTAGCTTAGCAGCAGCTGGGCATTTGAGGTTTCTGGAGGAGCTTTTAAAACAACGAAACAGTGAAATAAAACACTGACCTCACTGACGGACCGGTTCCTCTCTGGCCTGTAGTGACCTGCGACGTCAATGCTGTTCAATGAATGGACCCAACTTTTATCAGTCTTTCTACTGAAGTGTTGAGCAACTAGTTAATGCTGGATGGGGGCGGGGCCTTCAAATGTTTTAGCAACTTTCAGCCAATTAAATCACAGCACGGATATGACACGCACCACACATATGGCACTTCCTGTAACTTCTGATTGAGTGGGTAATACTACACTAAAACATCACGTTAGATGCTTTTTAAAACTGTTTTGTAAGGTACCTAGAGACAATATTTGTTGTAAACTTGATAGTCTGTCAAGTTGTAGCATCTCAATTAGATGTAATTCTGGAATTTGACTTGCATAAATTACTTGATTCCTTATTTCAATGATCCAATAATGCATGCATTATTGTAAAGTCAGGTGTGTACCATTGTAGTTGTTTAATGCAAGCACAATTTAAGTTTTGTTTAAAGAGCCAGTTTTTTTGTTTTGTTTTTGCTGCTCACTATTTCTCAATTTACTGACCGTTCAGTTTGTTTCGGTTTATATTTATTGTGAAAAGCAACATCAGCACTAATTTTCTGACATTTTGAAAGTCATGACCTGATGCTGGTTGATGTGGCAAACAACATCAACCAGCAAAAAAGTAAAAAAGAAATTACATGTCAAAAGCACTTTATTTTCACTGCTTTTAAAAGGAAATAACAAAATGTATTTTTTAAAAGCAATTTATAGACTCCAAACAATATTACATATCAGGTCAAATAACTTATTGAAATTTGAAGTTTAGAGTTTGGGTTTGACTTAATACTTGTGTGCCATTGTCTTAGGACTTGACTTGAGATTTGAGGGAATAGACAAGAGACCTACTTTTGGCTTACAAAACAAATACTTGGTCCTGGCTCTGGCAGAGATATAGCCCTAGCAGTCCTTTGTACTTTTGATAGCGTGTACACACATTGCATACACACAAGACCCACGTTAAAACACGGTGGAGCTCTCCTTGCACTGTGGTGTGCAGCAGTGACTTAAATACTTATGCTCTTTGTTAACTGAAAGCATCACAGCTCAATACTTGCTCTTCGACACTGTTGAGATTGTTTCCATTATGGTCTGAAGTAAAGAAAATGAGAGCACTTGCGGATACCCCAAGCCGACCTTTTTTGGCTCAATGAAGAAAAAAAACAAGACTGACAACAAAATCCCTGTTTAACACAATGCCTAAGTGTCTGAATAAACTCCCCAAACACATCACACTGAGCAACTCTCAGACAAAAGAAAAAAAAAAAAAAAAAAAAAAGAATTCCCCCTTAGGATATAACACACCAACACAATTTACAACTCAGTGGATTGGGAAATGTAAAGACCTTTATATGAAGGAGTCTTTCAGGTCAGGACTAGCAGTCAGACTGCATCCAACTGATAATGGAGTTTACTTTGTGAACGGTTAATGTTTGTGAGTGAAAAAGGTCATCTGAGTTAAGCTGGGAGATCATTGCTGTAACACTAAAATCCACACACAATACAAAACAGTCATCTCTATCGCCACTGGCGCCTTGATTTATGACATGCTCCGTCTCACATGATGTCTGAGTTGTAAAATGGCCAACATGTGGCCTTAATGACTTCAACAACCTGCAACATTGCAGTTTAGGTCAAGAACACAGAAGAGCTCTTTGACTATCAAGGTTGAAGGCAGCAAAAAGAGGACAAATGAACAGAAGCACTCTGAAAAGTCAGACATGAGAATATGTCCAGTCCAAGCTGAATTCAGTTGATGTGTAAGACCTATAGAGGGCAGTCTTTACACATTGAGTGATCTTATTTCCACAGCCTCACCCACATGGAGATTAAATCTCATTTTCATTCGTAGGATCTCTTTTTCTGCAGATGCACCACAACTTCATAGCAGGGAGCTCATTTCATGTCAACAAATAAAATATTTAAATATATGCTTGAAAACTGGGGGTATGGAAAACGAATGAGGACACGCTGTAGCAAGTACTGCATTAATTATAACCGTTTCCAACATGCACTGGGATGGTGTTAACTCATGGAGCATTGAAAACACTGGGATGGTGTTAACTCACAGAAAAGCTGCAGTGATTGCCCTGACTGAGGACAGAAGAAGACTATCAGCTTATGCCTTTCATTCAGAGGGATTTTTTTTTTTTATCTTTCAACTCATTACAGTATTCATTATTTGTTCAGTTTAATTTTTCCAAATGCTCCTACCAGACTTCTGGAAAAAGAAAACTGATAACATTCACTGAAATGGTGCAGTTGTGACTGTGTTTTACAGGTTCATTTCCCAGGTTATAAAACCAGACCAGGAGGCTAGACTTGGCAGAATGAGGGGAACAGCATGAGGAGGGCTGTCTAAATCTAATTTGTGTGTCTCCTTCAGGTTTCTAACACACAGGACTCTTCACAATTTGTCTGCATTTCTGGTGTAAAAAACCCCCAAAAAACAAAACACTGAGCCTTGGCAACATTTTTGCTGCAGTTCCCTTTCAATGACCTTTAAAGAAGATGTTCCCTCTTACACCATGATCCTCACAGTGAATGATGGCGAGATAAACCCGGGTTCTTGTCTAGCCTCATTGGGCACAGTTGCACTTTTGAATGGTTTAAAGTTATTGCTTTCACTGTATACATGGCTAAGTTTAGGTGACAACTATTTTTTGTAGCCATTTCCAGACTTATGAAGATTTACACATGCATTGGAATAGACGTTTTCATCTTTAGAGATGGGATGATTAAATGTCTTACTGGTTGGATGTGAATCTTTCTGGATTTCTATGTTAAACACCTTACCTTGAAAGGTTTAAAGCCTAAATGTGACATTTGATATTCTTCATACGTTTTCTATTTTATCTCATTTTTAAATCATATATTCTGATGCATGTGATTTGTGTGCTCACGTTTTGTGAGACATCTCTATAGTTGCGCTGTGTGTATATATTTTTATATATTTTGGTCTGGTGTCTATACCAGTAACACATTACGCCAATATGACCAGTTTAATCTAACTCATTATTTTCAAACCAGTAATCAGCCTAAAGTTACTTATCCAAGTCACTGTGCCTAACTATTTTAAGATGAAGCCTTTCCTATTTTAGGTCAGCTAGGACACCCAAAATGATTAATTATTAGACCTTGGGAAGATGCTGGATTAAATGGTAAGAGAGTACCATTATTAATATTGAAACGACTACTGAACCAACAAGAACTAAAAGGCCACTCAGAGAGGAAGAAGCCATTTTTGAGGCAGTTAGCAAAGAAAATGATTTTTACTGACTAAAGTTTTGTTTGATTAAGACTAAGCTTTATTCTCTCTGACTTCAATTAAAAATGTTCTTTTCTAAATATAATGTCACAGAAGTAAAAGAGACATTTATTTTTACATTTGTGACGGACTAAGCAGTTCAGCTTCATATGATCGGTGCCAGTGCTCCCACACTCCTTTCCTCTGCCAACTTTTTGCCTAAAGGTTTTCATCTGTTACTGCTTTACTGATAAGTCTGCTTCAGTGGACCAGCTGATTGTGAGCAGAATTGTTCTGGTGAACTGGTGACAGAAGATTAGTGAATAAGAGGAAAAGCCTCAATCCCGTAGAGTATAATGAACGTTCCCTTCTGCCTCCACTCTCTATTTTCTTCCTTCAAAGACTTACCACTCAGCAACTAAGCATTAGATTGTAAATTCAATAACATTTGTCAAGGAATTGAGACAAGAACATAAAAAAATTGAGTTGTATAGATTTCGTCACAAGGTGGTTTGTGCGTTCTTTGCCAGAATAAACAGAAATTGTCTTTTGTAGCTATTGAACAGCATTTAGACTAGTTCATATTGATCAGCCCAACCAAAATGATCCACGGTCTATTTTAGCTGAAAATAGATTCTCAAAAGCCTCAGTAAATTGAGGTGAAGATTTCTAAAGGAACAACGTATACTTTCAAGATGCTCAAATTCCAGATGTGATTTTAGGTCTTTGAAGAACTTTGAAGTGGTGATTAACCCTTGACCCTTTCAACAAGAAATCCATCACCATTAAGAAGCACTTCTGAAATGCAGTTGGGCAAAATCAAAGAAGCAGAACAATTATCCTCTAATGAAATCCACTTGTTCCTGTTCATGTTTGCTTTATTAATCTACGGAGTAGAAGGTGTTTTGGGAATAGATCAAACGGTTCTGATTGACTCCACATTTGTTGTGCTCACTGCTCCACTTACTGATCTCCATCGTCACTCGCCCCGAAACCATGATACCTTATCCAATAACAGCTGACCAACATTGGTTTTATTGACATTACACAGTTGATCAGAATCTCATTTCCAACATCCTGCAACAAATTTCCTGGAGGCTTGCAACACAAAGGTATCGGTAACATACAACTCAGTGGCAGGTTATCAGGGGGTTGAAAGACGATATGGACTTCTGCATTTACAACTCTCCGTACAAAACCATGTTAGCAAGGCATCACAAGGTCAAGATGTGAGAGTATGTCCATATAAAAATAAGAAAAGATTGATTTTTCTTTCTTTGCAGAAGTTAAATTTTACTACTGCATAATTATTGGACCAATTGCATTGTTATGTTTGTCAATGAATAGGTCAGCCAGTTACACAAATAGACACCTAACTAACTAACCAACTAACTAACTACTTACTTCTAAGAATTACTTGGTAACAATTTAGTTGGCGTATAAAAAAAGCCCTCACTATGTCTACTGTCTGAGTTGAAACAGGAGTCTCCCTGTCTTTTAGAACTTGCGTCTCTCATCAAGCTGGCAGCCAAAAGAGGCCTGTGCCTCGTCTCTCTCTGTCAAAGGAGGATGCTTTGCTCTTAGGAGGAGGAGGTGGCAATTTAGTTTTGT
>NW_015117214.1:0-907 GCF_001443285.1 Poecilia latipinna
CTCTGTGCCACCAACAGGTGCAGGGCATTAATTACCGTGGCAACAGAATTCAGAGCAGAGGAGCTGCTTAGGACTACAAACACCCCATCATTGTAGTTCTATCTATGGGCAAGACTCGGTTAAAACAGAGGCCTGAGCAGCATGTCAGAACTACAACATGGCGGAACACTCAATTATTACAGAGGAGGAGTTGGCTGGTATTCTGAACTACTTGGGCTTTGAGCATCATATAACTGATTTAACCCGATCACTATTACACATGGAATTAGTGTGGCCATTTCAAATGAAGCTTACTGAAAATTTCAAAATAAAAGCCTTGACAATTTTTACATCATGTAATTGCTCTTTTGGGCATTAGATAACTGGTTTAACCAAACCACTGTTACACCCAGGATTAGTGTTGCAATTTCAAATGAAGCTTAATGAAAATTTCAAAATAAAAGCCTCAATAATCCTCTTAGGTAAGTGCACCTCCATAGGCGGTGCAATATTATTAGCTTTTATTATCTTTTTTCCTCGAGTTAGCTATAATATTAGATTAGAAGATAATAGAAGATATAATATTAAAATTTTTTCAAAAATTTCCTAGGGCTTATGGTTTTTTGTCAGGGTCCTTGAGACCGACGCTGGGTGTCTTACAAGTATAGAAACTCTGTCTCCAGCATACTGTCTGACAGAGAGAGCCAGCCCAGGTGCAGATAATGAATTACCATAGCAACGGGTCCCAGAGAGAAGCAATGAGCAGTCTGACAAACAGGCGCAGAGACAGGTCTCACAATGCATTGTGGGAAGAATACATATTTCCTATAACTATTCATAATTTGCTTGGATAAAATTATTATTTCTCTGAATTTTTGAGTGTGAATTAAAATCCTTAGTATGAAGGTTGAAAAATTTTGAGACATAA
>NW_015117214.1:3829-7414 GCF_001443285.1 Poecilia latipinna
ATCATCTTTCTCTCATCGCTGTTAATACTGAGTGAGGTAGAGATATGAATCGCGGGAATATCGGAGACGACAAATAGCCCTCTCATACGCTTCAAACGGTTTTCGAATACGTGTCACAGTTCCTGAACGGGAAGGAGTTGTTCGAAGTGCTTTTTTTGTGAGAAACAGGCTGGCTTAAACAGAGAATTCTCTCACGCTCTGTGCCACCAACAGGGGCAGGGCATTAATTACTGTAGAAACAGAACACAGAGCAGAGGAGCTGCTTAGGACTACAAACACGCCATCATTGTAGTTCTATCTATGGCCAAGACTCAGTTAAAAGAGAGACCTGCGCAGAATGTCAGAACTACAACATGGCGGAACTGTCTGTTACTAAAGAGGAGGACTTAGCTGGTATTCTGAACTACTTGTGTTTTGAGCATTATATAACTGATTTAACCCAATCATTATTACACATGGGATTAGTGTGGCCATTTCAAATGAAGCTTACTGAAAATTTCAAAATAAAAGCCTTGACAATTTTTACATCATGTAATTGCTCTTTTGGGCATTAGATAACTGGTTTAACCAAACCACTGTTACACCCAGGATTAGTGTTGCAATTTCAAATGAAGCTTAATAAAAATGTCAAAATAAAAGCCTCAATAATCCTCTCAGGTAAGTGCACCGCCATAGGCGGTGCAATAAGATTAGCTTTTATTATCTTTTTTCCTCGAGTTAGCTATAATATTAGATTAGAAGATAATAGAAGATATAATATTAAAATTTTTTCAAAAATTTCCTAGGGCTTATGGTTTTTTGTCAGGGTCCTTGAGACCGACGCTGGGTGTCTTACAAGTATAGAAACTCTGTCTCCAGCATACTGTCTGACAGAGAGAGCCAGCCCAGGTGCAGATAATGAATTACCATAGCAACGGGTCCCAGAGAGAAGCAATGAGCAGTCTGACAAACAGGCGCAGAGACAGGTCTCACAATGCATTGTGGGAAGAATACATATTTCCTATAACTATTCATAATTTGCTTGGATAAAATTATTATTTCTCTGAATTTTTGAGTGTGAATTAAAATCCTTAGTATGAAGGTTGAAAAATTTTGAGACATAAACAATTACCCACTGTCTTTATTTAATTTTTTTTATTTCAAACTGTGAGTAAGAACCACATGTGCGAAGCTTATAGTCGTCAGTCATGGACTGAATTTTGTTGTGTCTGAGGTTCAGCATTTATACTGTAGTGAACCACATCAGCCATAACAATGCAGTGATGGACCTGGCTAAAGCTTCAGTAATTGCAGTTTCATGATGAACCATGTTAGCACATAAGTAATATTCTGATATCTTGAACGCAGGGTCTATAGAGACAGGCAGACTTTGGCAGGCCCCGGTTAAATTTCTTCAGGAATTTTCTAGTTCCAATTTTAGTTCTCTATTTCTGACAGCTATTATTACTGTTATAAAACAGCAGTGTGGAGAGACACATTCTTGCTTTTATACTGGATTTTTAAAGTTTAAATATTAATAAATATGTAAACTGTAACTGACCCATTTTCTTCATTTTATTTTGATAAATTTACTTCTTTTATCTCTGAGCAAGAAATGTCCCCAGATTTAGTCTTGGAAATCTGGTCACCTTATTTTACACATAAAACTCTGAGAGTAAAAATGAGACCCACTCTGGCCCCCTATAAGACAATAGTAAAAACCTGGTAATTCAGAGATTCAAAAAAAAATTTGTATTATATGATCCTTTTTAATGATGGATGGTTAGCTGGAAATGAGAGCTGCCTCACCTTCCGTTTTTTGCTCCTCCCTTCAGCCTGTAGGGTCCTGGTACACTGTTCCACACACTGAGAGAAGCTCACACTGCTGTGATCTGGACTGTAGTCAAGCTCAGCTAAGTGAGCCAAAGACAGAATGTAGTTGCAAGCAATACGTAATATAGCAAGCTTGGAAAGTTTCTGTCCATAGGAGTAGCACGGCACCTTCAGAAAACCAGAGACAAAAGTCAATGTTAAGTAGTTTCTGTAAGCAGATGACCATAAACATACCTCAAATCCCATATAAGTACTTTTAAGGAAAAATAAATGATATGCATAAAGTCTCTGCGTCTGTAATCAAACAAAAACACCATCCATTTCAAGTGTATTATTTATTTAAATGTATTTAGATTTTTCTTAAGCCCCTCAAGTTTCGGCCAGCAGTGGCAGAGAGGACCAACTAGTCAGGTTCTGGTATCACTTGTTGTCTGCACACAAGGTTTTAATTCTTTACTGCTTGGATGGCAACAGCAACAGAAATAATTTAAGTCGACCTTACCTCTGTGTAATAATCCTTATCAGGGTGTCAAAATGTATTGTGTATTTTGTTGTGTTTAAGAGCAAATTTGTTGTTCATTAATTTTGCTGCTTAATGTAGTTCTTAGATTGACGAGGACCATATCTAGAGATGGGGCTCTTTTGTTTTTTATTTGAGTTAATCACAATTAACTACATTTTAATCAATGGCTATATATTGACAAAATGAGCAGGATTCTCAATTTAAAATTCTTTTTGCTTCTAAATTAATAGATACGTGAGATCAACAACAATGATTATTGTTTTTAATCTGTTATTTATTATATTTAACAATCACACAAGTGAAAAGTGTTATTGCAGCCATTCAGTTTTGATTCAGGAAACCCTGATCATCCATGTAACTTCTTTGATTTTTTTTTTTATGTGGATTGTATTGAGATGGTATTTCAGGCTTGAATAGCTTCGGTAGAGACTACTAACTCATGTTTGCACAACTTGCAAATCTTCCAGTACACCATCTGATCATTTCTATGAAGCAATAATGAATCCTTAGCGGGACAAGAGTGCTTTTGTTGTCCATCATAGATGCTTGAGGGTGTCGCTTGGGTGTCAGCTTTACAGGCGTACCAGAAACACTCAAATATATAGATTACGTTATGTAATAATCATATATTTTCATGTTTTTATTAAAATAGACAATGTACACAAAAAAAGATTAACATGCAAAAATATGTATAATTATCAAATCTTATACAACTTAAAGTATATCCACATGTGTTTCCATATTTGTGCATGCACTTTAAAACCAGATAAATATATTTCTGTTATTCTATATTAAATTTATACCTGCTTTCATGCAGGTTTAAATGAGATATAAGTATAAATGGGTATAATTTGTGCATTTTTTTTTATTAAATAAAAATAGAGTCTAACCTGTTTCCTTAGTGCCTCAAATGCAGCACTGATGGTGTGAACACGAGTCCTCTCCCTGGCATTGGCCAGTAGCCTTCTAGTTTGTTGTATAGCTTTGACCTCTGGAAGACGTGCCCGTGTATCAGCATCAACTCCAACCCTCTTCCTTGGAGATTCCTAAGGACAGATGACCAAAAAGGGTGATACAACCAAGGGCAGAACTTTCATTCAGGTCAGAAGTCTGTTTTTAAACCATCATAATAATTTTAGTGTCAATTTCCAAACCAGAAAACTAAAATTCTCTGTAGGTTGCAAACAAATCAAATATTTCAATGTCATTTGTGAATGTTAGAGCCTCATTTTCAACAGAGGAGCTAAAAA
>NW_015117214.1:11259-12700 GCF_001443285.1 Poecilia latipinna
TGAAAAAGGTTATTTTGGAGAAAGTATCATGAACATCAATATGCTGGTGTCTATCTCCAGCGAAATGCCCAAACTATTTTTTTTAAATATTAGACAATTAATTTAATTTCCCATAGTTATCGCGGTAGAAGCCATTTGTTTGTTAAATACTTAATGAAACATATTTACCGTGTTTGATGTTTGTTGTGAATGACGTATAGTCACAAAAAACGAGGTAGTTTGTTGTTTATTGAACGTTCAGAAACTACAGCGGCTGTAAAGAGCCACAGCAAAGGAAAAACAACCTGAACAGGTGATCAACTCTAAACCACTTACACCTTTTTATTCTCTCTGCCATTTAAGCACACCCGTTGCCATGGCAACCGCCTGCACTCCGCAAACCGAGCAGAGATCACGTTAAAAACACAACATTCAGTCCTATGATATCAGGTTTTCAGGCTTGATATTTATTTTGCGATTATTAATAAGCCTCCCTGAACACAGCGGTGGTTGATTAATTTTAAACTCCTGCTCTAGATATTTTGGTAATGGAATCGAAACGCACAGAATTGCGCAACACCTTGTAGAAATAATAATTACTGAGATTATTATTTTTGTTGGGTCAATAATATGTACGGAGCCCTCCAGGGGACATGGGATTTTTTTTTCTTTTGCGTTCCCTCGCAATAATCTACTGATCAGTTCATGTGACATAATTGATACTGTAAGCCTTTCTTACGGTGGCCGCCGTACTTTTTGCTTTAATACAAGCTTATAAGGGTTTTTCCATGGATGTTAATATCTTGTCGTGAAATATCTGACGTTTTATGTAATTTTCTTTAGTATAGAAAGGGACCACAAACCTATGATATAAACTGAAACTTTCCATTGGTCGGAAAGAAATAAAAATACATCCAAACTATTTGGACTATTTCTGAGTTATTATCACAGGGTAATTAATCAGTCATCTGATTGTGTCTCTATGTTCGTCTGAATGGTTTAAAGTGCTGCTTTCTGTGCCCTTCCATCTGAGCCTTAACAGACATAAACATGCAGTAAATAAATCTATTTTCAATCAGATTTTTGCATCAAAGACTTAATAATAATAAACACGTTTTATTATTATAAAACACAGCAAACTAATGGTGGTAGAGGGCCGCACTGGGTTAACTCGGGGAATCTCATCTGTCCGTGTATCAATCAAGTCCAAACCTCTTTGTTCTGTCACAATTATCGATTTATTTAATTTTGATTATCATGCTCCAAACTTTGCGAGGACTGACCACCCAGCTCACACGCTTCCTCATACACACAGAGCCAGCAGCAGCCAGTCACCTTCCCATTCATACTTGATGACAGTCACGCCCACATCGACACGCCCACCACCAGGTGTCAAAGCCGCTGCTCCTGTCATATCAATAATTACTTATTTCATTCATATTGCTCTTACAAAGCCTCAGTG
>NW_015117214.1:15946-21299 GCF_001443285.1 Poecilia latipinna
CTCTTCTTTGTTCTGTCACAATTATCGATTTATTTCATTTTGATTATCATGCTCCAAACTTTGCGAGGACTGACCACCCCGCTCACCCGCTTCATACAAACAGAGCCAGCAGCGTCACCGTCCCATTCATAGCTGTGACGTCACTCCCACATCGACACGCCCATTGACACCTGGTGGCCCACCACCAGGTGTCAAAGCCGCTGCTCTTGTCATATCAATAATTACTTATTTCATTCATATGGCTCTTATAGAGCCTCAGTGAAAACGTGTTTATTATTATTAATGCTTTGGTGCAAAAAACTGATTGAAAATCGATTTATTTACTGCATGTTTATGTCTGTTAAGGTTAATGGCACTGAAAGCAGCACTTTAAACCATTCAGACGAACATAGAGACACAATCAAAACTGTCAGATGATTTATTACTCACGACACAATAATGTATTAAATTACCCGCGGCTTAAAGTATTAAATTATGCCTCATAAACTGATCAGTAGATTATTCCGAGGGAACGCAAAAGAAAAAAAATCCCATGTCCCCTGGAGGGCTCCGTAAATATGAACACCTTGTTGATTTTTTTTTTCTTTAATAAAGTTACGAACGTCTTGATAAGGAGCCAGAGGAGGACCTGCTGGTCTCAGCATCCTGGCTGCGTTCAGTTTGTCACCTACCGCGAGATTGACATATAAAACACGAACAGTTCAGAAACAATATGAAATGGGAAAAAAGCTATTTATTAACTGATTAAGTCTTTTTAGATTGTTCTTGAAAAACTAATCAGTCACAGCTGCACAGTGAACCCACTGATTTTTTACAGCAGACAGCCGCTCCCCTCTCTTGCTGGTACCCCTGACCAACTTTCACTCCTGCAGGCAGGTGTCGAGTAGTTGCTGAATAGGTAACTAATAAAAGCAATAAGAGGCACTAAGTTTTTGCCTTCTCTTTTAGATTTGCTATGTAAAAATTTCAAAACCAAAGTAACTCACTGGATCAAATGGCTGAGTCACTTCCTCAGTATGCAGTCAAGTTCTTCAGTGTCTAATGCTGATGACATTATTTGACTCAGGTGTGTTGAAGTAGAGGGATATCTAAAAGGCACCCTTGACTGGAGTTGAATACCTTGTTCTGCCCTTTGTATTGTTTTTTTGGGGTTTTTTTTTTAACATTTTTTATTACATTTTTATATTTTTTATGACATAAAATTCCAGTAAATTACAAAGGAGTTGTAAGATGACAAAACATGAAAATTCAAGGGGTATTGCCTTTGCAAATCATTAAATAATATAAAATAATTTTCACACCCAACAACAAAATAACATGTTTGTTTGAATCAGTAATTATTTTGTCTAAAAGATAACAGAATATTCTTAGGAATATTAATAAATTATATTAAATGGTATTAAAAAAAACAGTGCATCATTGCAATCTAAACATCACACAAAGTAAGCATTTCTTATGGACTATTGTGTTTTGAGGAATGGGTATAATTACCTTCTGTTCAGAGACTTGAGCTTTTACATGGTCGAAGCCCTGGGAGACTCTGGGTGCTGTTGCAGGCTGGCCAGGCAGTGAGGACTCCCAACAGAATGCCTGATGGCTGGGAGAAATGGTGCCACTGGTTGCTGCTGGCACAGGTAAGGTGGAGTGTAGACCAAGCTTCAGTCTGTTGTTCAAGGGCTGAGAGATGGAAATTGGCCAGTGGGATATTTCATGATAGGACAGGGGAGAGGCAGGTGACTGGGACACTTTAGTAGACACTGATGGTATGTTAATGCCAACTCTCATATCTATGGCACCGCTCTGGCCTGGTGCTGTACTGTCCTCTTGTCTTGCTGACAGAATGTCACTGCTATTGGCTATAATATCATGTGACCTCATCAGTGGTCTCTGGAGAGGAGCCAGTTTGCTGAAGTTAACCATTTGGTCATCTACAAAGTCTATTTCTGACATGTCCATTGGGAATCTGTTCATGTTTTCAGTTTCAATACCAGTACAAAGTCTTTTAGGCTCACGGGACTTTCTCTTGAATTTCTTGTTCGTACCTGGGACAGAGATCACAACTGACTCTTTGTTGTCTGTGTTGTTCAAATAATTATTCAGTAAAAGAGATTTTTTCATTTTGCAACAATTTGTATAACAAGTTAAAGCAAAGTTAATTTCAGACACAATTCCATTAAAACAATAAACTTGCAAATTTAAATTAAAATAAAAGACATTTAATTTCTAGACAAGTTTCACCATAGAAGGGTTGGCATTCAGTACATTTTTCTCATTAAAGCATGTGCTTCTTTATTTTAGGAAATATGGATGGTAAAGTTGGTGTATACTTAATTTAAGTAGTCGACAGCACATAGCAAACTACAACCAGAAGATTCAAACGTTGTCTCACACATTCTGTTTAGCAACATAACAGGATGTGCTCTGTCATGGCTGTTACCAGCAGGTTTTATATGGCTCCTCTCTGTCTGCATAACAGCATCCTGAAAAATCAACACTAATACACCAAGCTGTGTAACATATGCTATTCCACGCAACTTTGACTGGAAAATGCAGAGGTTTTCCTGTGCTTCAAAGATTTCTTTCACTGTGAGCAGCCCAGGCCTAACCCTCAGACTGGGGTTCAAGTAAAGCTGTCTAAGTGTGGCTCCAGTCTGTCTGCATAGCAACACTGTGAATAACCCACACTAACGCGCGCACACACACACACACACACACACACAGAATGAAGATATGCAGTACTGCAACTGTTGGACAAAACATACCAGAACAGCTGAAACGGCTTCTGCCACGGATTTTACAACACAATCATATAAGCCAACATCTGTTAGTAGTATATTTATAGACAGTCCAGAAACATTACTTCTCATTAAAAAGAAAATGTTTTTAAGCAGCCAAACGAAACTGGGTTTTAACCTGCGAATTCTAGAAATGAAAGCGTTTTCTAAAAGGGAACAATCGCTGTTATGTCTCACGCACACGATTATAGGAGGGAAATATAAAAATCTACGAGATTTCTTTGAAGACGTATCAGCAGTTCCAAGCGATGTCTTACTGAAGTTCTGTTCCCCTTGCTACAAATAAGTTCACCACAAGCCACGCACTCTGATGAAAAGATCGGACCTAAATTAGGTTTCCACACTGACTTGATTAAGCGATGTCCTTAAAGCATCAGTCCATCCGGAACTTGATTCGTTGTGGATCCAGGAATTGAAAGCGCATAGTGTCCACCAAATCAGCCCTGGAGGAGAACTCCCACCGCTAATGTTGGAAAGATACCTACTCTCTGACTCCTCCCACTCCAGCTCCTCTGGCGTCTGACTGGCTGGATTCTCTCCCAGACACGGGAAAACACATCGAGGGTTGAACGGAAGAGAAAATAACCTACAGAAGTTTAAATAATGAAAACGGGCCAGAGGTCTTGGAACAGGAGTGGACATCCTGATCGTCTGCTTTTTTTTAAATTAGTATTTGGGTCATTGACGTGTCAGAATTTCCACCAGGCTAAATAAAAAATGTAAAAATATGTATGTATATCCATTGCAAACTCTGAAAACAAATGTGTCAAAAACAACACATGATGTGTTAAATTTTAGCACATGTTGTATGTGTCATTTTGACACACACGTGTAAAATGTGTTTTTATAGATTAGGTCAAATAAAAATGGACATTTTCATATGAGAATATAAAGATGCATACTTTTATTAAAATTAAATTCATGTTACAACAATAAATTTTGCGACAGATGCAATAGTTCATCTATACAAGTCAAATTCAAATCACCAATTAATTTACCACTCAGCATGTCTTTTTCTTCAAAGTCAAGCTCGTCAACCAAAGTACAAGATATTGTATCTTGATGCCCCATACCTCTATGAAAGCAGTCCCTCTTGGACAATTGATCATTTTACTTGCCAGCTTCAAGTTGTCCAGTCAGTTCCAGTATGTGTGATTTTCTTTGTATGGAGAACAGCTGATCGTAAATATGGAACGTAAAGACAGGGATAGTTGTGGTGGATAGGACACACCAAGTAGAATCTGAAAAGCTTGTCCATAGTATTCATGACACCAGATGTAGAGGATGGTGACTTCATTGTTCTTGGTATCGATGTCATACTGTGTCAGTGAACTCAGGTCACAGATGTAGATCACGTGGGGATGACGACTTCTTGATGAAGCAGAGAAATGCTTATCTTGTACCAGGGTTAGAGACAAAAGACCAGAAAAATAGCAAAACAAATTAGTTAGTGAAATGATCAGCCACTCTGTAAAATTTCTGATAAAAATACAATTTGTCAAAGATAAATACCTACCACCACAAAATCCAGAAGGTATGTTACTGTAGTGTTAATGCTAAGATGATCTGCACCAACAGGAGGCAGCAGATCTGTCAACAACACAAGTGTGTTACAAGTCTCAAAAAATGGCAAAACTCTAAAAATCTGTACTTCATGGTGTGGATAATTGTAAACACAAATCATTCACCGTTTTATATAATAATCATTTTACATTCCTGTTAATGGCTGACATTATATTAAACACTTTCCATTACAAAAAACTTTCCTCTATGGTAGGTAAACATTTTATTGTTTTTTCAACAAAAGTATCTTTGTAAATTTTTCTCCTGTTTTAATATTAGGACCTGAATTTAGTTTTATATTTTTAAGATTTTATTTACAAAATTCACAAATCCTTGGTTGCACATAAATACCTTCGTCCATGTCTTTGAGTTTTGGTATGATGTCTGCTTCCCTTGTACGAAGAAATAAGTCTGCCTGTTCACCTGTTAGCCTCCCAAACTGAATCGAGCTATAATTATAGGAAAGCAAAACATTTTGTTAGAAAACTATAAGTAGATCATTGTTGGATCGGTCATAATGCTGTAGTGGGAAAAGAAGCAAACCTACTAGATTTGGCATGTCCATAAACCATTAATATTCATTTAGCCTGTCTTATGAGGATAGCTGGGAAAAAAGAACAGTATTTAATCTTAGTAATTCAGTCATAACATGACATAAGATCACACTTTACTGCCTCAGCTTAAAGATTTGTCAAGAAAAAAGCTGCAAAGTATCAAAAATAAGCTTGAAGTCAGCAAATGACATTTTTACAAACAGGACTATGTTTGTAGATTTGATTTCCCATTACATGTGCATTTCAGAGTTTAAACAGTTACTCGGAGGATTAAGCAAAAGGGGATAAAATAAGAATAACATAAAGCAGAGGTTCCCAAACTGTGGGGCGCACCCCCTAGGGGGGTGTGGGGGGGGGCACCGTGCCATTGGGGGGTGGGGGTGCGGGAAGCCTTCTGGATGAAAAAAACAAAACATGAACACTGTATGCTCTGGGTTTTTA
>NW_015117215.1:0-2004 GCF_001443285.1 Poecilia latipinna
ACACACACACACACACACACACACACACACACACACACACACACACACACACGCAGTTCCTCTCTGCTAATGTAGACACCACATGCACATTATCGTTTGCATGCATAAACACTGACATAACTAACAACGTGCAAAACTCCCAACAGCCTTTGCAGCTCTACTGAGCCTTGTAAAATAAGCATGAGAAAGACATTAGCGCACAGTCTTTGTTTTTCTTCCCTTTTCATCTCGATGAGTCCCACAAGGCATGTGCACATAAGGAGAGTGCGCCACATACGTATTTCCGAAACTAGTTAGACTCTGTGTAGGTAAAACTCCCCTGCTAATCTACATTTTTCCTCTTTGCATCATCGCGCAAACAACCCAAAGGGAAAACGACGCTGCGCTTTTCGTCGACTTTCAGCATCTCCCCAGCCCTTCCCGTGCGTTTCTTTATACTCCCTGCCTCTTTCCTCTCCCCGTCCCTGCACTTCTGCTCCTCTTTTCATTCCTCTGCGCGCATAAGTTCAGCGCTCGTTTTGCATCTCATTCCTTTCCGCCTTCAATAATTCAAGCGGCTTTTTTCTTGACATACACCGTATGAGGCAGGAGTCCCATCAGCAGCACAGACCAAGACGTTGACAGCTCAAGCATCACTTATAGAGGAAGACGGGCTTGTTTTAAGAGTGCTCTTGCACGCTTGAAGACATTAAAAGAGGGGGAGCAGGGGTCCATGTGGTCAGCTTCGTGTTGCGTTCTTCTATGTCGGTGCGAAGGCCACTGGATGAATTAGCATTCGCACACCATACCTCCCTGCTTTCTCCGTACTACTTTTATGAAACGGTCACAGAGCTAGCATCATACTTTTCTGGAGACAGCCTCTGTGAACAATGATGCTCCAGTACAGATTAAGCATTTTCTAGTCTTATTATTGTAGTACTTGGTGAAGAATCGTACAAATGTACATAATTTCTCACCGTGTCAGTTAAATGTTCCTCAAAAGTATTCAAGCCTCCTGCAGACACAAAAGCTGGATAGTGGAAGCAGATTGGTTTGGCATAAAGATACGGCAACGACCTTCTGACCAATCACACGACACTTCACACAGAGCCCTGTCGAAACAGTTTGACGAATTCATCACACGTCTACATCGACGAGAGGCGGCTTCGGCAGTTCGGATGAAGTATGTCTGCGCCTTTTATCCTGTAGAAATTTCAGTCGGTGTGAAAGAGAAAAGAAAGTGGTAGAGGATGATGGAAAAACAAAGATATCAGAAGGGGGTGGCGGTCCAATACAGCAGAGGGGAATTTTAGGTCAAGTGGGAAAGCAGCGATGGAGTGTACACTTGTAACAGCACTCCAAATAGGAAACCATTCGACTTGACAAGGACGTTAAACTCCAATACATCCACATTATGAGGCTATTTCACACAGCTCCTCCGCATTCACACACACACACACACAAATATTTCTTTAAACTAGACCCCCTCTTTTAGAGAGTCAGCTGTGGCATTTATCAAAATTGGTCACTTTGGGCACTTGGCTGCGGTCCCGGCGACACCATCAGCCTGTTCGCTCCTCGTGACTGCTTGGCATATGCCAGTGTCCATTAATGCAGATTGATCTGAAAGCTGGGAATAACAGTGACCACACACACCAACACATGGATGGATGCGAGTATGCTGGAATACACACAGTTTTTCTCCTTCAGTGTTGGGATTCCACATAAGAGCATTCACATCGTTTGAACTTTTGGACATTTTGCCACATTAATACCGCAGAGTTTGGTGGATTTTATTGGACAGAACTGCACAACATGCCACAGAGCCTTGCAAAAGTATTTACCCGCTTTGAACTTTTTCACATCAAACACGACTAGGCTTTCATGTAAAAGATCAGTACAAAGCTGTGCGTGGTTACAAACCGATACATGTAATCTCATCAAACCAGAGCAACCTATTCAACTGCTGTGTCTTCTATATGGCTTGTAGCGAAAACTAAAGTTATTACATCACAATCCATTTGG
>NW_015117215.1:6992-21264 GCF_001443285.1 Poecilia latipinna
AGTCCTCAGTGCCCGAGACCGAGACAAGAACGAGACCAAATGCGGTCGAGTCCGAGACGAGACCGAGACCATCAGAAAATGGTCTTAAGACCGATCTCGAGTACACACAACACTGCCATTTGGGTTTACGCAAAAGGCTTTGGTGAATAACGAATATTTGTCCCGTCGACAGACTCCTACGTTATTTGTAGATCTCTACAGCTCCTCCAAAGTGATCCCGTTTCAGTTTATTTATTTATGACTTTCCTCTTGTTCGGCCTGTCAATTGATATTTACCACGTCCTGGTTGGTTTGCAGCTGTGCCATCAGCTTTCTGTTTTTACAAGACGGACTGAACAGTGTTTCTTGAGATGTTTACAGTTCAGAGTTTGTTTTAAAACCTAAACCTGGTATAAATTTCTCCACAACCTTATCGCCGACTTGTCTGCTGTATTCTTTGGTCTTTTTGTTCACCGATATTCTCCAACAGGCCTTACCGAGGCCTTCGCAGATCTGGATACAGCAATTAAAATATAAACTAATTAGATTAATCTGACTATATCTATTAATTAGGTGACTTCTGAAGGTTGTACCAGAATGTGTTTAGGGATATCAGAGTAAAGGGAGCTTCGTACATGCCACACCTTAAAACATTTTGAAATGTATAATTTTCCATCCATTTCTCAACTCTGTACAATCGTGGGATTGGCCGATTTGTTCGCCAATCACACGAACAGACCACACTTTTTTGTTGAAATACATTTGAAGTTTGTTGTAATGTGAGGACGTTGAAAGGGGGTGAATACTTTTGCGATTTGCTCTGGCACAAACACATTACCACCTAATGGTTATAATGATCTTTACTTACCCCCGATGTGGGAATCCATACGCCTGTGATAGATGATATTGGGGTGCGGACTGGAGACCGGGAGGGTGAGTCTGACATTTCACCAGTCTGAGTATTACTCCTACAATTACCTCTTGACATTTCCGCACCAGATTTGTATTTAAGCCTTACTCACTGGACACCGGAGTGGGCCTGCGCCTCTCGTGTGTTTGTGTGCATATGCGTGTGTGTATTTCCGTCCAAAATGGACAAATAACCTTCTTATTTACACCCAGTGTAAACATTCAATCATTTACGGCTACAGTTTTGGCCTTGCCTGTGGGTCTGCCGATGCATGGAGGCAGCTGCAACGGCTGCCTTGTGAGTTTACGCCTTTATTGCCATCATTCCTGTTTAAATAAAGGGTTTAAATTTTCACTCTGGAGCTCTGCGGGAAGGACGTTAAAGCGTCATAAGGAATCATACTGGCTGCGTGAATCAAAGTCGGCAGTATTCCCCTAACTTTATAAGGCTCTAAGGAAGAACACGCCGTGTGAGTGTGCGCATGTTGCTGCTGCTGCTTCTTCTACATTGCCCCAACTTCAAAAGCAGCGTCTCCACTTTAATCTTCTCTTCTCCTGCACTGCGGACCCAAAAGAAAGACAGAGGAGAAAAGTCTTGGCTCTCTCTGCCACTCCCAAACCCCTTCAGAGATTCTCTCTCTCTCTTTCTTTATTTCATTCTCTCTCTGGGTTTCTTCCTGCACCCTCATAACGCAGAGCTCCATCACATATTCACGCAGCCCTTTCCTGGCATTCGGATTCAGATGTGTGCATAACACTTGTGTGCACACGTCGCCTGGCCTTGTAGCATTTGTAGCATCGCAGCTCCCCCCCCCACCACTCCCTCTCACACAGTTGTGCTGCATTGCTAAGTGCTGGTGCAGTGAGGGGAACGTAGCCGACATACCGTGAGGCAGGCAAAGGGGTGGGGGGAAGAAAAGCTGCAACTGGCAACGTGCGATTTCCACCGCCGCCACGTCAAAAAAAATTGAAAAGCCAATTCCAATTGAACTGGGATAATTAGAACTGACCCGTGCGGCTGCGCTGAATGCGAAATGAGAAAGAGGAGAAAGGGAAGGGCAGAGACAAAACAAGGACAAATGACCTGCACTTTGAAAAGTGGACTTTCTGTGAATGGGTATAAATGGGATCTCTTGGTGGCTACCTGTCAACCTAACGACCACATGATCATGTTTGACATGTATGCCGGTTGCGACTGCCGACATAATGCCACGCTC
Source organism: Poecilia latipinna (assembly GCF_001443285.1). Taxonomy (NCBI): domain Eukaryota; kingdom Metazoa; phylum Chordata; class Actinopteri; order Cyprinodontiformes; family Poeciliidae; genus Poecilia; species Poecilia latipinna. The sequence continues at coordinate 9,098 of NW_015117215.1, forward strand.
ATCAAATGAGTCTCTCACACACACACACACGCACGCACACACACACACAATTCAATGGGTTAAAAATTTGAGCTCTGTTAGTCCGAGGCTTTCATGACTATTGATATCAGGTTTGGTTAATAGCTCACTAATTCACACTTTTAAAAGGTTTCTAATGAACGCATCATTTTGGAATCAGGTTGACACGAGTTAATACTTGGTCACCAAAAGATGTCAGGAACAATGACATCGTATTTGACCAAATTAGGAATGCACAATATTATGAGCCTGGTATTGGTATCGGGCAATATTAGCTGTAAAATATATCAGACATCAGCCATTCCGTCAACATAATAATATAAATAATATAAAAGGCGTTTTGATATGACAATGATGCCTGCAGAACAGCACGTCATAAGAAACTGTTAAGTATTATTCAGTTGCTGCTTGTGAACAGGTTTAGTTTTGTGAAAATTTACAAATTTGCACAGTTTGAGTGTTATTGTCTTAGAGAAAGCAGATGTCATGAATAAATTTGACATTAAACATAATGCAAGTTAAAAGTGTTACATCATTCTCAGCCTCCTTTTTGGCATTTGCATTTGATAGCAGGCTAAGGCGACAACGATAAGGAAGTATTTTAATTCCACAGCAGAGAAAGCCATATGGTTTCAGAAAGGAGACGCATATCAGTATTGGTATCGGTTATCGGCCAAATGGGTTTTAGTATATCGGCATATCGCATATTGACCAAAAATTCAATATTGTGCATCCTTAGCCGAAACGGCTCTCTAATTTATGTTCTTAATGTTTTGTCTCACTTAAATTGCTCGGATCATCAAATAAGTTCTGAATCTAGACAAAGACACACTGAGAAAACAATAATGGCATTTTTCAAACGTATGAAAACGTCATTGAGCAACCTTGTTAAATCATGTATTAAATGTGATTAACCACATTTTCCAGATCCGGTGAAGCAAGAGTATCACTTCAAGAGAACCCGTCTGACTCTGAACACATGATGGAAGCTAAAAAAAATCTCATTTAAAGAATCCAAACAACAAAAAGCCGCCACTGCCTTCTAGTTTCACAGTCAACTCCACCATCCTCCTGCCTTTCCTGATTCGCACAGCGATTTGATCACCTCTTTATGATGACCTCCAGTCCCTCATCCCCCAGCTGTCTATGACCACTGACCCTCACATTTCTCTCTATCTGCTCCTCTTTAACTCCCCTGCTGGTTTTAACTTGACCCTCACCCATATCCATCTTCCAGCCAATACGGTGAAGCAGCGGCTATGATACCAAGACGGCAAAAATGAGAAAAGGGAGCAAAAAAATAGAAAAAAATGGGTTGAAAAAAGATTGGATTCAACAGCAGCAAATTAAAAAAAAAAGTTGTCAAGAATAGCTGACAAGAGAAATTATAAGTTAGAAGTGTTGGTGCGTGTAGACTTGCTCTATAGATTTCAGTTTGCATACATGCAAACAAGCAGACGCGCACAAGCAAAGCACAACCCCGCCGTTTTATTAATCCCTGGCTACAAAAGATCAAGTTTGTCCCAGACAACAATGCGAAAAAAATGTAACCTGTGTGAACCTAATAATTTGAAGATGAAGTGCTTTTTAACGCTGAAGCGGATGATTAAAGGGTTATGAATCACAGCTTAATGTTCTGTGCTCTCGACGTGAAACAAGAAGAACAATCAGTATTTCATCATCCAAACTCGACTGAAACCTGGCTGAAGGACTCTCATCGGTTCACGCTCCTGATGCTCAGTCAACATGATGACAGCTAATGTGTTTACTCGGAGCGCAGCCAAGCAAAATATATGGGGCTCCTGGATTGGCTGCTCCGCAAACGGGAGCTAAAAGCATGTCAGCTATAGGGCCACACCTAGGTATTTCAGCTTCCAAAACTTAATTTTCTTTTGAATATTTTAGATATGTGAAAAAAAATTAAATAAAAAATCTGTCAATAAGTGAATCTACCAATACTGTGTTTACTGTAGTACACTTCAATATTCACAGGTGCTGCACATTTACTTTTGAGGAGCTACACTACACCATACACACACAAACATGCACACATCATCTCTGTGGCAGGAAGTGGGGAATATATTCCATTAGTTGATGCTGCTGCAGCCACCATAACTCTGTTGGTGCTCTCTCTCTAATGGCCACGGTCTTGCAGCCCTACAATAATCCAGTCAATGCAACTAACTGTCACAGTGGTTGGAGTGTGTGCGTGCGTGTGTGTGTGAGAAGCTGTGTAAGGGTTTTGCCCCTATGGAGTTGTCTCTTATCTATTAATGTGCCCGCTGGTTTCTCTGCGTTAGTGCCAGCGTTTCCACGCAGAGGATTTATCAATCGGATTTAAGAAAATAAAAATGTTCAGCACGACTGTCATGTGGTACGTAGCTTCTCACTAGGCTTTTAATTCAGCATGCTCCCCTCATTAGCTGCAGCCATCACACACCCCATATGTGGGTCACGGTCTCTGCTGCATCATGTAAGGCCAGAGGCCCTTTGCTCTACTGTATGTAGTCAGGTCAGAGCTGGGTGACATGGGTGGGGCCCCTGCTGTTCTCGATCTGGCACAGGATTCTGTTAGGTTTGGTTTCAACCAAACCAAACCTAACAGGTTAATGGCAGTGACATAAACCTGAAATTTGGTGCCTTTTTTCTTTCCTGTACAGAGCAGTTTTGATTTAACAGTCAAAATCTTTTGGTGAGCTTCACCAGATTGCCTGAGCAAAAAAAAAAAGAAGAAAAAAAAAACAGATTTAAATTAGAGCTGTGTTTAGCAAAACGAAAGAATGAGGAACTGGAATGAGTCTGATTAGCACTGCATAATTTGTTATGTTAGGATGGTGTGAGACAGAGCCACATTTCTTGCCACTGAGGATGACAATGTGAAACAAGCAATGGGCAATGTCATAATATGAAATATAAAAATCAGCCGCCAAACATTTCAGAGCATTCGTGGTTTCTTTTAGCTGCTAGAAAATACAATTAAGTATGCAGTTTAGCTTGGATTACTACGTATGTGGTCAATGTTTAACACTGGAATGATTTTGTTTTTGGGTCTGTTGTGATTATCTATTATCTGACTTTTTAAAAAAAACAAACAGTTTGGCTTTTTTACATTGATTTTAGGTTAGCCAAGCAAATGATCAATTGGTTGGTTAAGTTGGTGGTATAGCTCTTTGATCATTACAGATTTGAAGCAGTAATAACAGTCAAACTAAAGCTAACTATGATGTTCCCCACGCCCCAAAAGAAAAGACATGAAAAATGTAAGTTTTTCTCTAAGCACATTTCAAGGAGAAACATTTAGAAGACAATAACTGCAGGATTCATAGAGATCTTCCTCGTGAACAGAGCAAGACCTCAAAATTTCAAATCTGACAAACTCAGAAAATAATGTACTTATTTCTCAATATTTGACACTGCTCCCTTCCTGGTGATTGTGACTCTAGGCCTTCCTTGGCCAGTTGAATAGTTCTGACCAAACCAAGTCAAGAAAACTGACAGACCTGCCGGCTGATGTCTGATGGCGTCGCATAACCACGTTTCCTTTCTGAACGTTATAAGTAGCTTGAAATCAACAGTTGTCAAACGGTTTAAAGAAAATGGATTCGAGCCAGCCGCACACAGACGCCCGGTCGATATGAAACATGACATGGCTGATGGATTTCATTCAGACCTGAAAGAAGTTGGGTATAGAGAAGAAAAAAAATAAGACATCAGAGAATGTTTGAAAAGGTGAAGCGGCGAAATAACCAGCACCTGTCTGCGTCTATTATTGTAACATCACCGTGTCCAAACAGCTGCATTGGGGCCTGATTTAACCTAAGTTACAAATGTAGTTCTTGGATCAATCAGAAGAATTTTATGCACTGTGTTTTTCAGTCAACAGCAGAGGAGTCCAACCCGTCTCAACGTATATCATATTTAATTGTTTCCTGAGAGAAAAATCTGCCTGAACGGACGCCTCACTCCGACGAGGATGTTAATGAATAAAGAGAATGGAAAGGCTACATTAGCTGGAAAATGCTCTGCGCGGATGTACAATTACAGGAGCTTTTTAAAGAGCCTTTATTCGACTGAAAAACTTAACAGTGGTTTAAACTTTAGTAGCTCTGTTCTTTAGATTCTTCCCACATTATCAAAGCTCCTGTATAAACACCTTCCATGGGATTGGTATCGGACATCTTTCCCTCATCGCTGCAGTCGTCTCCAACACCAGAGCAGCTCAGACACTTACAAAGTCACACATTTATCAAACCCAGTAAGCATAAAACCACCAACTGTCTTCACTGAGAACTCAAACCTGAAATTATTAACTTGGTACACCGCCTTAAAAGCACAGAGCCTCGGTTTGTGACTCCCGTCTTTGGCGTGAGAGAGTTGTTGTTGTGACAGGCCGAGAAGCGTGTGAACGTGTCGTGCATTTGTGTCGACGCGAGCAACAGGTTCACACGAGGCAGGGACGAATCCCGCTCCGGTGCGCATAAAAGCACGACGTCGGAGGGGCCGCGGCGTTGCTGGGAGGTGTAAAAGCAGAACTCTCTGGGCCCTCATCTATCAGCTGCTGGCAGAGAACGGCTGACAGCAGACAGTCTCGCACATGCTGGATACCACACCTCTGATGGATGGCAAAAATACACGATGGGATTTTTGCCTCATCTACCTCGCGGATTACACGCAGACACAAAAGCAGACCCCCACGGAGAGAAACGGTGGGGGATGAAACGGGGAAAAAAATAAAAGAAAAGAATTAAGATGCTGCATTTGCGTTTCCATGAGCAATGGCTTGCTGGGAAGAAGGAGACTGCTGAGATTTTATGGCTTAAAACTCATTTTGTCTGTTTTTTTTTCTTTTCTTTTCTTCTCCCCTCAATTTCCAGTCAAAAAAAAAAAAAGCAGCAGTGTTTCCATCCTGTCCCGGTGTGAGTCAAGAAGCCCATTGAAGGAACTGCTCAGTCCTCCGGTTTCGTCTGCTGTCCTGTTTGTCTGCGGCAGGCAGCTGAAGGCATCAACTCACAAACAGCCTCTGTATGAAATATTTCCCCCTCGGGAAGCGACTATTTATTCTTAAGTATTTAGGAGAAAGGCTTCGCCGAGGAAAGAAGTGAATAAAAAGTCAAAAAGAGAGTAAGTAACAAGATCACTAGCAAAACTCTTTCCAACCACATTTTACCCCCTTTTTCTTTACTCTCTTCTTCTCTCTGCACCGGTACATAGCTGGCAGCAAGGATACCAGGAGACAATGGGAGGTATTTTTCTTCTTTACAGCTTCTCTTATTGCATCCTTTAAGCTCTCTCTGTTTGGTGTCTGATTGTTCTCCAGTCCAAAAAAGCGTGGAGCAGGTTTCTTTAAAAAATAAAAAAATAAAAAATTTCAGTCAGGGGCCTAATAAATCTACCTGCATTAGGCCAAATTTTCCCTCGTCCTCCGAACTGACAGGCAGCGTCGCAAATCACCGCCAGACATTCTGACGAAGACAATCGAGAGCGAAATGAGCAGCGTCACACTCCGCCGAGGGAGCGATCGTGACAGAGTGAGTAACGCCGAGAGTCGGCGGCGGGGCGGCTCGGGCGAGAAGGAGACACAGCTGAGAAATCATCCCGGTAATTATGTTTCATAATGGCGTGACGTGAAATCAAATGATGGTGTCACTTTAAGAGGTAAGGCGACAGGTACAATTCACCGCTCTGCAAGGATCAACTTCTGATGCCCGTCCGCGAGAACGCAGGGAATGTTGTTCCTGCTAAGAGTCGATGAACTGACTGGGAAAACGCACTTCATCAAAAAATATTTTGGACAGTTTCAGCAACATATATGGCATGACCTGAAGTAAAAACAGCAGTTATTCCACAAAATGATGGTATTTGGAGAAAAGTGTGAATAAATGAATGCTTTTATTTAAAAGAAAAATAGAATTGTTCCTACTTCTCCTTAAAACCTTACTAAGCATAATATTAGGATATTTAAGTATGGTCTCTATACCATTTAATTTTGATATGTAGATTTAACCAAAATTTTTGAACAAACATTCACTAAACCCTAACCTACCCGTGAATCAGACAATCAGAGTTTAAAACAGCTTTTTAAACTGTAGTTTCTGCTCCATCATCCTAACAGTGAAATTTATCTTTCTTCCAAAAAACATATGAACCTTTCTCTGGTATCTCATTTAAAGGACTTGAAATTGGCAACCTACTTAATCCCATTGCAACATTAATGCAGTCATAAACTGTTGTGGTGGAGGAAGCAGGAAATTACATTAATACAAAAAAACTGTGAGTAAAACTTTGAGTTTCCACGTGGGTTAACGCGGATATTCCCCAAACAGAACGTGACTCAGCACAAAAGTGGATAAAATTACAGATCTTAAAACTGCACTGAATAGAAAAAGCAAGAACTTAAGAAAAAAATAAATAAATATATACATAAAAACAAAAATAAAAACCACAATAAAGTCCACAGAGGTCATGCACAATAAAGATCACACACAATTTAGAAATAATCAGCCAATGAACCTTCAGATGAACTCAAAGAGAATCTCTGAAAAACGTCGGTAGCATGTTGGAGCTTTCCCTCTACACCAGCTGTGATCGGTACAACACTGAAACAGTCAGCTGTAACCTAATAATCAGGTATTGTATCCCGTTATTGAACATGCCATCCGGTTGCACTAAGAACTACTTTTTTTGGCGCACAAGTTGTCCCTGTCCAAAGTAAAAATTATACTGGTAAAAGGACGTTTCAAACTGAAAAGGTAATTTTTCCTTTCACACGGCTGTTGCTTGTTTACATTTTGCTAACCTAACAAACAAAACAAAACAAAAAAAAAACAGAAAAAAACATCCATCATTACCGTGCATTTGTTTAAACAACTGAAGCTCCTGCTTTTACATGGTAGCACCATTAACCTCGACAGTAACGGTCAGAAATGCCAACGTATGGAAGGCTGAAGACCACCCTCCTATCTGCTCATGGTATCAATATTGCAAGCTTGTGAGCTGGTTTATGCATGTCGCCATCAGTGATGCCTGGCAACAATTGCCTTCAGGATCTCCTGCATTATTCAAAGGGCCCAACAAGCACTAGACTCTGCCATTATCTATTTAAATCTGAGTGAAGGCATGTGCCACCAAAAGTGCACTCTCTGCCACCTGCCCCGTTTATAAGAGAGAGGGAGAGAGAGAGAAAGGGGGGCCTGTAGAGAGGAGGCAAAAAGAGACAGAAAAACCAGGAGAGAGAAGTATTGGAGTGGCGGAAAGGTTATTACTGAGAGAGAAAGAGAGAGAGAGAGAGAGAGAGGCGGGAAGATGGAGGTCGCAAGGAGACGAGGGCAGCAAAAGGAGAAGAGAGACATCTGGTAAGGCGGAGAGGAGTTAAGGCAAACATTAAAATAAAAGAATGAGACGGATGTTATTAAACGAAAGCTGGGCAAAATGGGTTAGGGGACTCTAAAAGCAGGACGGAAGATGTTTGGAGGTAATTGAGATGCAAGAGGAAGAGAATGAAAGAAGGGAGCCGTGGAAGTGGGAAATGCTAAGTGAGAAAAAAAAGTCACAGTAGGCAGGGAAAATTAGAAATGTGGTGAAGGAAGGTGTGACGGTGGGAAGAAGTGTAAAAATAGGAACGGGAAGGTTTAGGTCGTCAAAAAAAAAGTAAATAAAATGTAACAATTTGGAGTTTATGCTGGTTTTAATGGGTCTGTCATGGATGGTAGGAAAAATAATTGAATAAAAAATCAGCCGCTGCTTTATTAAACCAACCAGATGTAAAGTGGAAAAGGGCAGAGAAGTCGCAATGTTCTGCTCAATTGCTACTTTCACAGATTAATATTTCAGTGGTTAGTTAGCTTAGATATTTTGCATTTTTCTGCTGCTGGTCCAAACGGGGTCATCATCCATCCCATCGTCACATCCCGAAGACTTAATATAGTCATTATAAAACTGAAATGAGAAATTTAAATCAATGTTGGATGCATAAAAGAATAGCAGCAAACATATTTGAAAAAATTTCAAATCATTATCTGACATCCATGTGTGATTACCGTTTCACAACTTTTGTAAAGCCAAGATAATTTATTTATTTACTCTTTTTTTCTTCTTTTTACTGTGCACACTGTAAAAAGAAAAAAAAAACTTTATCTATAACCAGAAAGATTATAAAAAACGCTTCAGTCATATTTAGGGATCAGTAGACATGTGAATATCCTCAACTTTTAATATCCAGCTGCATCTTCATCTTTCAAAGGACACCCATGTCTTTTCTTTGAGGAAAGCTTTTACTCATGATTATTATTCCGTTCAAATTTCTCATTCAAAAGAATTCTCTTTTTAGACGCAAGAGTTGAGTATAAAAGAACACAAGACAGAGTAAAATATTAAGGGCAAATAAAAAGACAAGCCTCCCACATATTGTAGCTTTTAAACACCGTTTCTCTTCATTATTTATCATGTCTCTTCCCCCCATCTCATCCTTTCCCATCATCCATTCATCAAATGACTGCCACCCCTTCAATCTGAGTCATCAATGCAATTGTTCATCCCCTCCATTAGGCTATCGTCCTAACCTACCCTCTCTTTATTTTTTTTCTGCCCCCGCCGCCACAACTCCGTCTCTCCATCCTTTGATCATCTGGGAAAGTAACGCACATCTTTCTCACGGCTCCAGTCAAGAGTACGTCGTCGTCTGGACCGCATGGAGATCCAGTTAAACAAGTCATCTTCTTCTACTGTAATGTATTTTCCATTTCTCCTGCCACTTGGGAGAGAGAATTTCACTGCTAATCAATCAACCCGTTTTAAGTACCATAAACCAAGTCCAGTACTCACCCCTTTGTAGCCATGAACCGATGATTCTATGGTTTTATTGTTAAGAATTCAACAATCGCTATGAAATAAAGACGCTGTTGTTATATATAAAACAAAAGCCATCAAGTGATTTTTTTTTCGCCCCACACAAAGTTGACTCCATCCTGAGGTAAAGTGGTCCACTTAGCTGCCCTTTGGTGTGGGATTAAACCTTTCAGCGAAATAGTGCAGTGCAACCACCAGATGAGAGACGTATTTGACTTTTTCTGGCTGCTACAACTCATGAATATTTCAAACTCAGAACTTACTGTATGTGTAATTCACGCCTTGATGGAAAAGAAGCATTAATAGATTTTTTTATTTTTTTTTTTGTGAACTGTAAGTATCGCCTGTCGAGATGTACGTGAAAATTAAAGAAACGAAGAAAGAATAACATGCTTTTCACAACGGGGTGCAAACTGGAGCCGTTATTTCTCACTCACCCAACTCTGCTGCGGAGGATCTTAGCATTCTCCTTTGATGATTACTAAATAATATTTAGCACAGATGCAATGCAAACACACAATAGGTGTTTTCAAACACGTGAAAACAGCAGGAACTAAGTTGAATGTATTCAATTCTGGCTTTGATTGGGTTCAAAAAACACAAAAAAATGCCTCCAGACTCTGAAATTGCTGTGTGACCTGAACTTTTTTTCCTAGGGAAACTGACGCCAACGACTCATGGTCGTTTATCGCCGAATTACAAAATCCAATCAATCGCAGAGGAAAAAGCTGGATTGAAACCCAAACATCCCCAAACACACACCCACCCACACACACACGCACACACACACACACACACACCCTTCCGCCAATATCTGAATGAAGATATGCTAATGCGCTTCCGTTTGGAGGGAGCCCTCCAGCCACGGTCCTCTCGCCTCGGATTTAGGCGTGAAGTGCCTCTGTGATCATTCTGCAGTTCTTCACGCAGCCTGTAATCACTGCAGCATTCGTTCACTCATTCTGTCAGTCGGCGAGGAATAAAGAGGGCCCAGCTGATGCCCGGCGCTCGCTCCCCCCCCCTCAACTGACCTCCCAGTCCCAACTGTAACACACTCATCAGCAAAACCCTCAAGGTAAACACTCACAGAGGCAACCAAGAGCAAACACACAGCCACGATGTGCAAACACACATGCACACAAACACACACACACACAAAAAAAAGAAAACGGGCCACCTTGGCTGGCCAGCGATGGGCAGTGGACTTGGGCTCGGGGCTTGCTAGGTTGGAAAGGGGAACAATTTCATGCCCAAGTGCATCAGACAAGAGCACACTGGGAACATGAGCAAACATTTTTCCACCCAGATAAGTTACAGCAATTACCCTCGCCTCTTTAACCTTGCCGCTCGCCTGCGAGCTCTTTTATTCATTCATTTATTTATTTTTCTTCTCTTTGGTCCCATCCGCTAGACCAGTTCCAAACATGCGGTTTTTGCCCGGCGTTCCGTTTCTCACCGTTACATCATCTATTCAGACGACAAGCCGTCTCGAGACATGTACCACAAATGCATGACCGTGTGGCCGTGCTGTTGGTTCCGGTTGCCCCCATTATGCTGCTGCTGCTGCTGCTGCAACTGTGGCGGCGGGAGCGATTAAATATGCAGCGTCAAGGGGGGAAATGTGTCAAGACAAGGTGGTAACACTCCAGTAAGAGTAGCTCCACCGAGGCACCGATGGTGTGCTTAGGGCCGTGTGTACAACTGAAAGAGAAGTGTGAAGCGTGTGCACGAGTGTGTTTCTCCCTACTCGGCTAAACCAGGACCAGTGACAATATGGCTCTCTTATTAGCGTCTGCCATTGTTGCCAGGCTTCTTTTAGCCTGGAGATGAGACAATGAAGCTTTTTTTTTTTTTTAACAGAAGTAAACAGGAAAAGTAGTGGGTATCTGAGAAACTGGGCTGGCTTTAATCCCAGTGGGCACAACTCCACTAATCAGTCGGGTATTCCGTCAGTCTGAAGGAAGGAAAGGACGGTTATCCACTTTCTCTTTCGAATGAATGATGCCTTTTAGATGAAAACAGGGAATTTCTCTACGTTTCTCGGGATAAACGTGGATTTAAAATTGAGGCAAAAATTAAAGAATGAGAAGGTAGAGAGGCAGGCTTCAATAAAATCAAAAATATGCATCTCTGTGTACTCCCAACTGGCTAAAAAACCCAACAAAATAAGAAAATCAAGTAAGACGAGTTGCTTTGACTAAATGTAGGTTAAAGGTCGCCTCACTTCAGTTTGATTACCTCAGTCTAATGATGATACCAAACCATAGCCCTCCAATTAAGTCCACTTTTATTTGAAAAAGACTAACAAAGCCAGTCAAATATAAAATAAAAAGCCCAATCTTTCATCATTTCCCACTCTACCCCGTTCTTTGATTTTTTTTTTTCCATTTCCTGCTCATTCAGCTGAACGGACCGCGGAGCGATCGGGTTCTGTCGGTAAACTGGTTATTTTTAACATTGTTTATTGGGAGCGTTTTTATTAGGCACAAAGAGCCAGACTGAGTGTTTTCTCTGTGTAATTTCATTAATGTGCAACATGGGGAGCCAGAATTATGTCCATGATCATTTGGTTGTCCAACTTTCTGTAGGAGTAATATAATAGCTTTGTAACAAAACTGCAGTTGGATGAACAGGAAATGGTTATTTTACTAACTTATCTATTTTTGTTTATAGTCTTAATGGGTTTAAACAAAACAAAACAAAAAAAAAACACATAACGTTAATCATTTTGATTCAAAGACCCAAATAAAAACGTAGAGTACAGAAGCTAGCTGGTTGTTGTCTGCAAAGCACAGAGATACCAGAAAGATATAACAACAACGGTTTCCCTCGGTGTGCGCCACAAGCACATCTTCACATCATATCTTAAATCTGGAACGTTTGCACTCTGCTGGAGAGGGCAAGCTGACACTGACCCAGTTAAACCCAAGGAAAAAGTTTACCTTAGGCAGTCTCTCGTGATGAAAAACAAAAACGAAAACGTTCCAACAGAGATGATGGGACAGACCCTGGAGGAATGAGCTGAAGCGCGCCTGATAAAAAACAACATGATCTATAAAGACGGCCGGAATCTACCAACACCTGCTTCTCTCCGCACTGGTAGGCTTAGTTCCAACAAAACCAGCCGACATGTTCTGCCCTTTTCTTTGAGAATAGAGGACTAGCACTAAAGTTCTGTTAGAAACCCTTAAAATCTACAAAATCACACAAGCAAATTTTCATGGGAAGAGGATATTTTCCTTTCCCACGGTGTAACTTTGTCAAACGTCCGGACTGTTCCGTTTATATTAAAACTAGAAAAAAAA
>NW_015117216.1:0-14383 GCF_001443285.1 Poecilia latipinna
ACCACCTGCGCTCCGCAAGCCGAGCAGAGATTACTTTAAAAACATAACATTCAGTCCGTTACAATATTAGGTTTTCAGGCTCTATATTTATTTTGCAATTATTAATAAGCGCTCCACAAAGACAGCCGTGGTTGATTCGTTCATTTTAAACTCCTGCTCTGCTAGTTATTTTGGCATGGAACCGAAGCACACAGAATTGAGCAACACCGTGTTGAAACAATAATTACTGAGATTATTATTTTTGTTCGGTCAAAATTTGAACACGTTTTATTGATTTTGTTAATTATTATTTTTTTTTGTGTTCTTTAATAAAATTATGAACGTTTTGATAAGCGAGCCAGAGGAGGACATGCTGGTCTCAGGGTTCTGGCGGTGTTCAGTTTGTCACCTAATGCCGAGATCGACTCAAAACCTTCCGCGATCGACATATTGCGCCCCTGCTCAAGCAAAGCACGAACAGTTCAGAAACCATATGAAATGGGGAAAAACGCGATTTATTAACTGATTGTGTTTTAGATTGTTCTTGAAAAACTAATCTGTCATGGCTGATTAGTGGGTGCACTCACAGCTGCACAGTGAATCCATTGATTTTTTACAGCAGACAGCCGCTCCCTTCTCTTGCAGGTACTGGGTACCCCCGATTAATCTTTTAGGGGTACGCAGTACCCTACCGTACCCGCCTACTTTCACCCCTGCATTTAGCTAACATTACCTGCAACCGACAGCTTTACTCAACTCAGTCATTTAGTTTGGGGGGAAAACTGTGCAAAGTTCTTTGCGTTTTGCTGGTTTGCTGCCATAAGCTTAAGCTTGTTAACTAGTAGCCTAAAGGCTACTGATGTTGTTGTTTATGTTCAAAAGTGTGTAGTACTTGTTACATTGAGTAACTTTTTTTGGAAAAAAGTAATTATACGAGTAGTTTTACTGCACTGTACCTTTTTCTTTTACTTAAGTAATATTATTATTGCTATTGTTAAGAAAATAAATTTAAAATATGCTAGTTTTTAGACTTGATTATATGTTCAAAATATTAGATAAAATTAATAGTGTTTTAAAAAAGAAAATTCGGTCCCAAATTATATCCTTGGTTCAGTCAGCGTAATCTCATATATTTCTATTGAAACATAATACATTAAGTTGAAATAAGATAATTTAGCTTGTAGTTCTCTATAATTTAAAACACAGCTAGTTTTTCTGTGACCTGATCAGGCATCACGAGAGGGTCGAAAACTCTCTCCACGTAGGAGTCTTTGTGTGTTTAACCCTTGGTTGAGCTGATAGGGTTTTTAACAGCTGGAGTTGTAAAAGCAATCTGGTCTTGTCGCCAGAGTAGAGCTTCCTCTCGAGACAGGATCATAAAAACATCACCCCACTCAAAAGAAAATAACGCTTCTTTGATCTTAAGAAAACAGGCTTTTATTGGAACATAATCAACTAGATTTAAATGAACTTAGCTAGGGATAGTCCCCTAATATGAATACAGCAGAGAAGGGAAACACGCCCTTCCTTTAAAAGTATAGGACCCGGAACCTTAACTTCAGATCGCTCTGGGGTTACTCGTGACGCTGCCTCCGGGGAACGGTGCGTCGGTGAAATGCTTCCCCGTAAATTTGTCTTGGTGTGTTGATGTCTGTCGAGTAAGGTAAATATTGGATTGGATGCTAGTTTGTAATTTTATTATGAGTTATGTCAGCTTCATTAGTTTGTTCTTCTAATAAATGTTATGATTGTACTCGTAAAGGGTTTGTCTTTGTTTTTGTGGTTCAGCTGATACAATGACGACATCAAGGAATCCGTGCAGAAGAGAGAATAAAAACGAGTCAAAAGATTTTAATTATGTGACGATCTGTATTGTTGTGTATTTATTTCTTGGTTTTTTCTTTGTCTTTGTTCCCCCGTGAGTCTCTGTGATGTCCTGTCCTCCCTGTTGATTGATCCCAGCTGTGTCTAGTTTTCCTGATTACCCTCCCTGTGTATTTAAGTCCACCGGTGTCCTTTGTCTCTGGTCGGGTCCTAGTATAAAGTCATTTCTTGTCTCACGTCTCTGCTCTCCAGTTGAACTGTGTAGTCTTGGTTAGCGTTAGCGCTCGTTTTCAGTCCTCTGTGTATCAGTAGCTACCGGTAATTAGCTGTGTGCTAAACTCTCTGCCGTGCTGCCTGTGTTGGACTGTTTTTGAACTTTCATCATTAAACTCAGTGTTTTTCAACCACTGTTCCGCAGCACACTAGTGTGCCGTGAGTGATCGTCAGGTGTGCCGTGGAAATTATTCAATTTCACCTATGGTACCGTATTTTCCGGACTATAAGCTGCTACTTTTTTTTCCCCTAAACTTTGAACCATGCGGATTGTAGCCCGGTGCGGCTTTTCTGTGTATTTTTCTTCAATCACCAGGGGGCTCTCTAGCAGGAAGTGAATCATTAGAAGTCGAAATTGTAGATCAAAGAAGAACTCGTTAATTTTCATTTAGAACAACCACATGCTAGCAGCAGGCACGACGGAGAAATGTTTTCAAACTCATATGATGCAGCTTTTAAGTTGAGGGCTGTCGAGCTGTCACTACAGGAGAGAAATAGAGCCGCTGCACTTAAGCTCGGCGTGAACGAAACCATGGTTAGTAGTGACTAGCGGCGTAATCATATAAATTTATTACCACTAGATGGCAGTAGGTACAGAGCATTTTACATTAAAACAAGAGAATTAGTGAGCCATGAATGTTACAGGTAGCGGTGAGAGCATCGTATCTAGCAAGACTGTAACAACAGTGATGGAAAAGACAGTGAAGGTCAGCAGTAGTTGGAAAGAACATGGGTCGATTTCCCATAACATGTCTGTGTGAGGTGAGCTTCTCAAGCCTGGCTACTATAAAAACTAAAACCAGAGAGACTGAGAGCTGCTGAGGAAGAGCTTTGTCTTTCTTCAATTTCTGCCAGGAAATCAGCTGTTTTCATCCAAATATGCACAGGTTTCACACTAGATGGGTAAAATATACAGATATTGACATTTTGTACATGCAAATCTTCATATTGTAACAGTGAATATGAAGTGAAATCTTTCCCAAATATTATTGCTTCTTTCAGAATAAGAATTATTTTCTGTATTCCGGCTATAAGAATGCTTGTGGATTAGTTTGTAAAACACTTTGAAGTTTTCTACAACTTCTTTAAATTTAACACCACAGTGTTGTGGCTGTTCAGGTGTATTTTTGAAGTTGACATGTTAAGTGCAATTTGAAATAAGAAATGTAAAATATGATAAAAATAAATTTTTGTGTGTTTATTTGATTCCTATTCAAGACACTTTGATAAGAATGACTATATATGTAATATAGGCGGCTGCAGTCTATCTTTGTTTACATTTTTGGTTGGTGGTGTGCCTTGAGATTTTTTCACTTAAAACAGTGTACCTTGGCTCAAAAAAGGTTGAAAAACACTGATTAAACTCATAATTTTTTCTACATCCTGGATCTCTGGATTCAATCTCACCACCTCCAAACCACCACATCATAACAAATTCTTTTTCTGAATCAAAATTAACACTACGTATTCATTTTGCCCCCCAAAATAAGCTGTTATATCCAATCTCAGTTATATCCAATATGTATCTATGAGTTGCATGTGTGGGCTTGCGATACATGTACATGTAAGTGAGACAGTTTGTCCAGATAATCCCATATATGTTCATTTTTAAAGAGATATTTGATACAAGATTATGGTATAGTTGTGAAATAGACATTAATTAATCTAGTGCTCTCCAAATGTCTGGATTATTATTTAACTTACTGAACTGAAGTCAATTCAGCCCAAATAAGCATTGAAGTGAAAAATTTACAGTTTATGATGAAACATGTTGTTTTCAAGACTTCAAAATTACAAGTAAATTGTTTTCTTGGTAGCTACTTTCACCATATAAAAGATGCTAGCAAGGGAGCAATTTTGACAGACTTACCAGGTACACAGCGATAGCACCTCCAATCAAGAACCCCAGATAAACGTCAACAGCATGGTTCTTGTACTGAATTATTCTCGTCAAACCACAAATGATGGCACTTATAATAAAAGAGAAGACCAGCAGAGGCTTAAGCAGCTTGGATGAGTCTGTGAGAGTGCTGTTGAAATACATCTGTCAACACAAAAACACATATCAGTCTTTATGAGTGGCATGAGTGGCTCTACAGGCTTTCTAAAGATCATTCAAAGTCCATACATATAGGGCTGCAGAGAAGGCCTATACAGCAATAAAGCACATAGTTCACTGCACATAGCTAAATCAGTCACCTGAAACATCATCACAGTGAATCTAAACATCTTTAGTAGCAGAGAAAAATCAGCTTAACTCCAAATACAGCAGCCTGCAGTTTTCAGCTGATCTAAACTATTGTAGGACTATAAGATGTGACAACACAGTGTTGCTGCCATGGGGAGCATATCTGATACACCAGACTAAGTATCAAAACTAAAAAATGACTTAAACTGTTTTTATTAATAAATATCTTATTAAAAATTTCTAAACAACAGCATTGACAAATTTTAAGTGCTTTTATTATTGTATCCATCCATCCATCATCCGTCCGTCCATCAGTCCATCAGTTACACATCCTTGTTCTTTATTAATAAAATCAGCAGTCAGTTACAAAGGGGTAACTTTTTGTTTTTCTTTTGGCAAATCCCATTTAAAGGGAACTAAAAATGGAATGAGTGTGTACTGCTAACACACCGCTATCTGTTTAATTACATGCTATTTAAGATTGACTAAAAAGAAAAAAGAGAACAGAACAAGTCTTTAAATACTGTTTCACAGGAGTCTATACTGAAGCTCCAGGAACTGAACCATCTGCCAGGCATGTGAACAAAGCACATAAAGCAGATAATAAAAGACTATTATCCTCACTAAAAAGTGTAATTAAATATGTCCATGGTATCTGTGTGTTTTTAGAAAGGTTCAATTACTCACTGATATGTAGACAGCAGCAAAGGATGCTAGTGTGGCATGCTGGGATGGGAAGGATTTTCTGTAACAGAACAAAAAAGAGAATGAAGGAGTCATTATTAAAGCCAAAGAAAACCAAGTATGAGGCCAGGGCGTTTTGTTCCCATGGGTTCTCTCATCATTCATATTAGACATGTCCCGTATGAGTTTCTACCTACTGTAACAACCCAGCATAGACCCAATAAAACACATCTAAGCATGCAGCCTGTGTCTGATCCAGCGTTATGGTGGATCAGGAGCTGAGTTGGGAGCTGCAGAGGGAACCTGTGGCCCACTTTCTCACTGAGCTCCATCCATGTGACCTATTTCTACTACATTCCATCCTCTAACCAGCTTAGCTGTGTGTCTGTGTGTGTGTGTGTGCGCGTGCATATGCGTATGTGTGCTAGTGCATGCGTGTGTGTGTGTGGATCCCAGCGTGTCTTGGTGCATTCATGTAGTTGTGTATATCCACATGTGCCTTCATTTAATATCAATCTGAAACATCTGTGGAATCATAAAAAATTAATAGAGATGTGAAAACAGAATGCGCTGCTTCTCACAGAGCTGACCTAAATTTAGAGCTGAAATCAGCAGTCCAGCAGATTTCTTTGCTATGACTCTGGTGGATGAGACTCTGGTCTTCCAGTGAAGTATCTCTGCAGTCGATGCCTGATGGCTAACGAATGCCTCTGGTGGCTGACAGTTTAGTACAGACAGATTTTCCTTCTCTTTCCTGTTTCTTTTAACTGAATATTGTCTAAGAGCAGTAATTCAATAATTAAAAGTGAAAAACAAATCTGCACATAAATTTGCTTACTTTAAATCTCCAAATACAAGTATTTGAACTTTGTATTTAAAATAAAAATAATTTATACTTACATATAAAATAAGTCAACATACTGTTTAACATGACTTCTAATATGAAATAAATTATTTAAAGATCCATCTGTCTAAAAATCTGTACTTAGTGAGGATTAACTCAGTTCAGGTTTGCCCTCCGTTAAGCAATATAGAATTGAAATTAGAGCTGACAAAGAAGGGAAAAAAAACTATAAATTCACCTCATTCTATGCTACAGTGAGAATTCATCATGATGCATCAGGGTGAAACCAACAGAAGTGCAGTGCAGACTGGAGAAGCTGTTGTGAAAGATGGAAATGATAAAGGAGGCGTGGCCCTCAGAAAGCTGGTTAAAACATATACTTACTAGGAGACAGGCCTGTCGCGATGAACAATAAATCAATTAATCGTACGATAAATGAAAGTTACCGATCTCATTTTATTTTATCGGCTTATCGTTTCTTCCTGCCCTTTTCTCTATCTATTGATGACACTGAATGACAAAAAGGCTCAACTCTGGTGCTCTGCACTGACTCTCCCTTCCTCATTTCTTACATGATCTTAGAACTGTCAGCTGATTGTCGGCCCATTTTCAAAACCTGAGACCACACACTAGCCGACAGAAATCCTATGTTTAACGGATTAGATCGGGTTCGATCGTGCTGTCCAACAATGGGCACAAAATAATGGCTACAAGTCCAGTTAACACAAAGCTGAAGTTGGTTTCCAATTCTAGCTTCCGATAGCTAAAGGGCGATTCCACCTAATTTTTCACTACCTTCCGCATCTTTAACTGGCTCTAGTTTAAAAACTACTACACCTAGACACTTGAAACTTGGACTGGATTAATCTGCTCTAATAGCAGAATACTTTTAACCATGTTTGGGATTTGTGAAACTTTCATCTCTCGATCACACAAGATCTGCTCTAATTCCAAAACTACAACACCTAGACTCTTCAAACCTGGACTAAATTATTCTGCTTTAATAGCAGAATATTTAGAACCATGTTTGTGATTTGTGAAACTTTTATCTGATTTGTGAAACTTCAATAAAGGTTGATTTTACCACTTTTTTGCATCTGGGTTGCACTAGAAGTGCTCTAGCTCCAGAACTACTACACCAGGACTCCTCAAACTTGGACTGGATTATTCTGCTCTGATAGCAAAATATTTGAAACCATGTTTGGGGATTTGTGAAACCTTTTTCTGATTTGTGAAACTTCAAAAGAGGGCAAGTTCACCACTTTTTTATTTTGGCCACATGAGAACTGCTCTAATTCCAAATCTACAACACTTCATCTCTTCAAACCTCGACTGGATTATTCTCTACTAATAACAAAATATTTAGAACCATGTTTGTGATTTGTGAAACCTTTTTCTGATTTGTGAAACTTCATTAAAGGTTGATTTTTTACCACTTTTTGCATCTGGATCACACCAGAACTGCTCCAGTTCCTAAAATACAACTCATAGACTCTTCAAACTTGGACTAGATTATTTTCAACTAGTAGCAGAATATTTAAAACCATGTTTGGGATTTGTGAAACCTTTTTCTGATTTCTGAAACTTCACTTAACAGACCGCTGCAGAAGATCTTGTCCTTCCAACAGCCATCACCATCTACAATAACTCTTTAAAAAATTAATGAGTTACACCAACATTTAATTTCCCATTGGGATTAATAAAGTGGTTTTGAATTAGAATTGAATTTGAATTTGAAAAAAATTGCATGGAACAAGTGTGAATAGTAATCTGACCTTTAGTGAAGTTTCACAAATCACATAAAGGCCTCACAAATCCCAAACATGGATTAAATTATTCTGCTATTAGAGCAGAATAACATAGTCCAGGTTTGAAGAGTCTAAGTGTTGTAGTTTTGGAGCTGGAGCAGCTCTCATGTGACCAAGATTCAAAAAAGGTCTGAAATCAACATTTATTGAAGTTTCACAAATCAGAAAAAGGTTTCACAAATCACAAACATGGTTCTAAATATTCTGCTATTAGTTGAGAATAATCCAGTCGAGATTTGAAGAGTCTAAGTGTTGTAGATTTGGAATTAGAGCAGTTCTCATGTGACCAAGATAAAAAAGTGGTGAAATCGCCCTTTTTTGAAGTTTCACAAATCAGAAAAGGCTTCACAAATCCCAAACAATGTTTGGGATTTGTGATCCTATTAGGGCAGAATAATCCAGTCCAGGTTTGAGGAGTCTAGGTGTTGTAGTTTTGGAATTAGAGCAGATCTTGTGTGATCGAGACCGAAAAAAAGGGCAAAAATCGCCCTTTTTTGAAGTTTCACAAATCGGAAAAAAGTTTCACAAATCCCAAATATTGTTATATTCTCCTATTAGAGCAGAATAATCCAGTCCAGGTTTGAAGTGTCTAGGTGTAGTAGTTTTTTAATTAGAGCAGTTCTAGTGTGATCCAGATGCAAAAAAGTGGTAAAATCGAACTTTATTGAGTTTTCACAAATCAGGAAAAGGTTTCACAAATCCCAAACATGGTTTTAAATATTCAGCTTGAAGAGGAGAATAATCTAGTATTATTATTTCAAGTTTCTAGGTGTAGTAGTTTTTAAACTAGAGTTGATTAAAGATGCGGAAGGTGGCATTAATCAATGTTTTACTACCCAGATAGCACACGATGTTAAATCAATGTTGAATTATAGTCAGAATGGTTGATTTTTGGTTGAAGTCGAAAACTTACAATGGATCAACCATCAAACAACCATCCATTCTAGACGTTGAAACTGTCATTGGGGCCTGCCATTAGCATTACATAGGGAAGAGCAGTGACTGCCTTGCGAAGCCTGCCATGTAATGCATAGCAGGCACCTACTGTTCTACACCTGATAGAATGTCTCTTTATTAATCAGTGAGAATGCATTACTGCATTCTCACTTATTAAGATCCTGCTCACATTTTTCGATCGTTAACTACTTTTGCTATCTTCACTAAGTGAGCTAATTCATATATCAAAACGTTCAGCTTCTTCTGGAGATTTCTGCTATGACTTTTGCTAAAATTCACTATTGTTCTTTTTGAAATAACTGCCCTTTTGTGCAAATTTTTTGCCCCATTGAAATACATGGTGGAATTCTCTTATCAGTTGCCAGAGTGTACACTCTAATAACTGCTGTTTTTGAACTTTTAATGCTTTTTGACAAGCAAAATGATGCTGTTAATACATATTTCACTGTAGAGAAATAATTTATGCATTAAAATGTAGCCATTTATGTCTACTTTAAGAAACTATTACTATCATTGCTACAGCTCTTTCTGTTTTCTCTCAAATTCCTCTGGAGTACAGCCATATCACGCCTTCTCCTATTCTTTCAATGTATTTTTCTCTCGTGCTCTGTTTCTATCTGTGTGTTTGCATTCTGTTTGTCTACCTTTCTGTATGCCTTCTACTTCTACTGGTTTTTGCTGTCTGCAAAGGTCTTCTGCAAACTTTAATCAATTTTAACACTTCATATATCAAAATGTTCTGCTTCTTTTGCTCCTTTATGCTATTTGTTTTGCTATGTTTCACTTTTTCAATTTTTTCTGGTTTTGTACTAATTTCTGCTTCTGCTAATGAATTCTGCTATACCTTTGCTAAATTTCACAAATTTGCAAAAGATTTCTACCATGCATGACAGTAGCTTTCTTCTGCTTTTTTCTACTTCTTATGCTTTGTTCTGCTTTTTCTTGCATTTCTGCAGCAGTCATTCTGCAAATATACATTCTCACGGCTGTATCGCTAGGAACAGCAATTTTTCTAGTATAGTATGTTTTTCTTCCGTTACTGTTAATGCGGCTCGTACCGCTGCGTGCCCACCCACAAAAATGGTATCAAAATGTGCGGCTTGATCCCGGCATTGGAGCTATTATTTTTATTGGGAATTGGAGTTACGATGGCGAAGTAAAAAGCGAAAAATGAGCGAAATTTCCAACTGCCGAAACCTTAGAGTGTAACTGAAACCAACTGCCGCTTTTTAGAGTGAGAAACAGGGTGGAATTTTGACCCCAAAATAATTTTGAAATTGCTCTCATGCCTACAAAAATTGCTCTATCGGTATGAAAGTCGGTCATGACATTGATACGCATGCCTGCTCCGGTAAAATGTCTTCAAAATTTCTCTAGGGCTGACGGTTTTCTGTCAAGGTGCTTCAGAGCAAAATCAAGTGACAGGGTACCCACAGGTACTGACTGGGTGTCTCATAAAGATAGGAATCTTTCTCCACTTCTGTGTCTCACACACATGACAGTTAGCAGAGGATTAATCACTACAGCAACAGAATACAGAGAAAGGCAGAGCTGCTGGCTTGGACTACAAACACGCCATAACTGTAGTTCTGTCTATGACCAAGACTCAGTTAAAAGAGAGGCCTGAACAGCATGTCAGAACTACAACATGGCAAAACTTTCAGTTACCACAGAGGAGGACTTAGCTGGTATTCAGAACTACTTGTGCTTTGAGCATTATATAACTGATTTAACCCAGTCACTATTACACATGGAATTAGTGTGGCCATTTCAAATGAAGCTTACTGAAAATTAAAAAATAAAAGCCTTGACAATTTTTACATCATGTAATTGCTCTTTTGGGCATTAGATAACTGGTTTAACCAAACCACTGTTACAAATGGGATTAGTGTTGCCATTTCAAATGAAGCTTATGAAAAATTTCAAAATAAAAGTCTTAACAATTTTTACGTCATCGAATTGCTCTGTTTTGTATTAGATCAGTGTTTTTCAACCTTTTTTGAGCCAAGGAACAGTATTTTAATTGAAAAAATCTCGAGGCACACCACCAACCAAAAATGTAAACAAAGATACTCTGTAGCGGCCTATATTACATATATAGTCATTCTTATCAAAGTGTCTTGAATAGGAATCAAATAAACACAAAAATGTATTTTTATCACATTTTACATTTTTTATTTCAAAATGCACGTAACATGTCCACTTCAAAAATACACCTGAACACCTGAACAGTGCCACAACACTGTGGTCTTAAATTTAAAGAAGTTGTAGAAAACTTCAAAGTGTTTTACAAACTAATCCACAAGCATTCTTTTAGCCAGAAAATAATTCCTATTCTGAAAGAAGCAATAATATTTGGGAAAGATTTCACTGTTACAATATGAAGATTTGCATGTACAAAATGTCATTATCTGTATATTTTACCCGTCTAGTGTGAAACCTGTGCATGTTTGGATGAAAGCTGATTTCCTGGCAGAAATTGAAGAAAGACAAAGCTCTTCCTCAACAGCTCTCAGTCTCTCTCTGGTTTCAGTTTTTATAGGAGCCAGGCTTGAGAAGCTCACTTCACACAGACATGTTTGGGAAATGGACCATTTTCTTTCCAACTACTGCTGAGCTTCACTGTCTTTTCCATCACTGCTGTCACAGTCTTACTAGGTACGATGCTCTCACCGCTACCTGTAACATTCATGTATCACTAATTCTCTTGTTTTAATGTAAAATACTTTGTACCTACTGCCATCTAGTGGTAAGAAAATTACATGATTACTCCGCTATCCACTACTAACCATGGTTTTGTTCACACCAAGCTTAAGTGCAGCGGCTTTATTTCCCTCCTGTAGTCCCAGATCGACAGCCCTCAACTTAAAAGCTGCACCATATGAGTTTGAAAACATTTCTCCGTCGTGCCTGCTGCTAGCATGTGGTTGTTCTAAATGAAAAAATTAACGCGTTCTTCTTTGATTTACAATTTTGACTTCTAATGATTCACTTCCTGCTAGAGAGCCCCCTGGTGGTTAAAGAAAAATACACAGAAAAGCCGCACCGGGCTACTATCCGCATGGTTCAAAGTTTAGGAAAAAAGTAGCAGCTTATAGTCCGGAAAATACGGTACCATAGGTGAAATTGAATAATTTCCACGGCACACCTGACGATCACTCACGGCACACTAGTGCGCCGCGGAACAGTGGCTGGAAAAACACTGCATTAGATAACTGTTCAAGAAAACCACTGTTACACATGGGATTAGTGTTGCCATTTCAAATGAAGCTTACTGAAAATTTCAAAATAAACGCCTCATTAATCCCCTCCGGTAAGTGGACCGCTGCTGGCGGTGCAATAATATTAGCCTTAATTAGCATTTTCTCTCAAGTTTTGGCACTGGCTTGCGCAAGCCAGTGCATTAGCATTTCACCTAAAATAAGCTTTTACCCAATTTTCTTACTTATGTTAGGAAAATAAAATTAAAATATGCTAGTTTTTAAACTTAACCATATGTACAACATTATATAAAATCATCAGCGTTTTAAAATAAGAACACTGGGTTCCAAATTGCCTATATACTTTAGGTTTAATGCAGGAATCTGTTTTTTGATGAATCGCTCAAAAGGAAACAGATGCTAGGCAGTTCAGATAAAAACAGGATGGAAAAGACAAGTTCTGTCTGTTCACGTAAGTCAAATTCTTTGGTGATTTTCTAGGGGTAAACAAGAAACTTAAAACATGGAGAAAAACAAAACAAAGTCTAGGTGAAAAATAAATCTCCTTCTGACAACTAGGATCTTTGTTCAAATGTTTAGAAAGGGAGGAACAGGAGAGATTCCAGATGTAACCGACATGAGAAAATCCTGTTTGAGAATGACCTTTGCTCTCTCTGACTTTTACTCACTCTGCACCTCTGCTCTTTCTCTCTCTTTGGTTTTGAATAGGTCTCAAAGAAGGTGACAAAATCATTTAGACCATCCCATCTAGGTAATTTGAAACTGCTTAGAGGTTTAGGAGAGGACACACCTTCAATGCATATATTAAAATTAGGACTACACCTCTTAATAAAAACCTCCACTTCACAGAAGCAAATCAAACTGCTTTGTTTGCAGCCGCACGAGCAATTCCCAAAGACGCCTTTGCTTTTTCTCTTATTTTTGTATTTTGTTCATTTTTCTACTTTTCTCAGGTAATTAATGTCTGTTTTATGGTTTGGACTTCTTGATGGTTTGGGTGTGACACTGATCTGTTTTTCTATGCATTTAATTGTCTGAATAAAACCCTAGATATGTCTGAAGTTGAATGACGACTGGTTGTTCTCTGTGTGGTTTCCACTGTTGTACATGAGGAACCCTGAATTCGGGACACTAGAGGAAAACGACAAGCAAAGAAGTTTAACATTTTATTCCTCTAATTTAACACTTATTAGCCATGTTTAGTATACTGAATGGACTGAGTCAATGACAGACAACATGCTAGTGATGCCCCACATGCTATTGACAGCAATCACACTAAGATTAGCATTTTTGCTAATGTCACCTTATGCATTAATTTTAACAAAATGAATGGTGCAAGTTCAGCTTAGTCAACATGTTTCTGACTCTCCACAGATTTTTGACTACAATTTACCTCAGCTTAGCATTGATGCTAATGTTGAGCATCAGAACGCTTTTCTTACTTATTAGCCATGTTTCGTAAACTGAATGGAGTAAGTCAATGACAGACAACATGCTAGTGATACCCCACATGCTACTGATAGCATTCATGCTATTATTCGCATTTTTTCTAATTTTAGCTTATGCAACATACTGAATGGTACAAGTACAGCTTAGTCCACATGCTTCTGACTCTCCACAGGTTCTTGACTATATTGCAGCTTTCTTTAGCATTAATGCTCATTTTTAGCATCAGAACGCTGGGTCCAAACCGACGGGCACCCTTTGGCAGGCCCCAGTTAAATTTCTTCAGGAATTTTCTAGTTGAATCAATGTTGTTTTGTGGTTGAAATCTAATGAATGGGGTGTGCTGTGGTGGCGTAGGGGTTAAGCACACCCCATATATGGAGGCCTTAGTCCTCAACGCAGCTGTCGCAGGTTTGATTCCCGGCCTTGGCGACCTTTGCTGCATGTCTTCCCTCTTCTCTAATTACCCAATTAACTATCACTGCCACTAGAGCCAAAAAAAAAAATCTAATGAATGAAATGCTGCCCCCTAATAACTATATGTGGTGATATATTGACACAAAAACATCTACAACTTACTACAAGGAGTGGAGCGGTCCACCCCTGCTATTTACATGAGTGGGATGTCCCAAACACACAGCCACTTTGCTGTTGGCTTGTTTGCAAAATATGTTAGTTCAGTGTTGAATTATGATCACAAAGGTTGAATTTATGGTTAAGGTCGATGACAGAAGCTGGATCAACCATCAAACAAACATTCAATTCTAGCCAATTAACTAACGTTGAAAATGTGTCATTGAATCAATGTTGATTTATTGTCGATATCTATTGATTAAAATGCCAACATCGAATTAAGTGTTTTTCAGCACTGGTCCTCTAGGCACATTGCCCTCCAAGTTTTAGGTATTTCCCTAATTCAGCACATGTGATTTTAATTGACGTCTGATTAACGGGGTTTTGCTGAATGAAAACACGCAGGTCAGTTTGCCTTGAGGACAAGGTTTGGGGAAGAACTAGTAATCTAAATGTTCAATCAATGTAAGCTGTTTTTCACACCCCTCCACCTCCACCTACCATTCAAACGCCCAACCCCTCTCCCTCCACTTGACAAAGACACACACACACCCCTTTCCCCCCACCGTCCACCCCTCACCTGGTC
>NW_015117216.1:17233-21261 GCF_001443285.1 Poecilia latipinna
CATCATCTAAGAATGATTTTGAAAAAAATTTGATGAATATGTTTTGTAAAACTGTTCAAGGAAGCATAATAGGTCACCTTCATGGAAAGACAGTGAAGAGAAAAGGTTAACATTTATGAATGTGGAAGTGATCAACTTGAGGAATTAACGAAGCCGAAATTGCTGTAATAGCAGCGTTTTTCTCATCCGCCTCTCCTCTTCCTCTTGACCATACTCCAGTGTTTCCATTGGGTTGATGTCACCACGTTCAAGCGCTGATAAAAAGTAGGTATTGGCACCTTTGGTGGAGTGGGCAGGTGCCAAGTCCTGCTGATAAATGAAGTCAGCATCTCCATAAAGCTTGTCAGCAGAACGAAGCATGAACTTCATGGTCGGCGGCTCGCTGTGGAAACTTCAATCTTGACCTCATCAACATGGACGGCGTGTTTCTCCAGAGTCTGGGACATTAATATTCAAACAAGAAGATTTTGGACCACTGAGCAACAGTCCAGGTATTTCAATTTAATTGATCTGATTAGGACAGTTCACATTAATCAATATTACCACAACTCATGGCAGTGTAAATATGCACAAATTAGCACAATAGCTAAATGTCATCCTTTGTTCTAAGACAAGCAAGGACAAAAAACAAAACACCTCACTATAAAATTCACAGGAGAGAACACAGTACACATAGTTCTAATAAAAGAATTAAAAACATCAACAAAAGAACATTTACACAAGAAAAAACTAATTAACAGACAGAAATAAGCATTGGAAGACATTATAAATGGGTGTAAAACTGCTTCTCTTTCAACCAGTGCTAGAGTTTCTTTTTATAAATTATAACTGGTAGTGTTTTCTTGATAACTTTGATTTGTATTTTAATTGTACAAACTAAGCTAGCCAGGGTTTGTGTATTATCAGATAGTTAGCATCTGGGTGCAACTCAAACATTTTCCTGACAGAAAAGTCAGGGGAGAAAAAAAACTACATAGAATACATGATATTAACAAAATTTAAGACTTAAGTTAAACGTACTTAAGCTCAACTTACATTTTTAAATATAAATTTAAGCCATTTTAAGGATGTCGACACCTTTACAACTCTTGTTGTAACACATCTTTTACAACACTTGTTCCTTCCACTCAATTTTTTATTAATCTGCACTTTGTGACCAGCCAAGTCCTTTGCAAAGACTCACTACTGCTTCCCATTCTGGAGGAGGATGGTAACGACTACGTATATTTCTGAGTAATATTTCTGAATTAATTTATTTTTTTATTGGGTTTGCATCACTTGTCCAGTCCAGAAATGTAAAAAAAAGCTGCAGTAAAACAGCTTTGGAGGCCTAAACAACCCGAAATAAACAGAAACACGTGGTTGAAATATATTTCTCTATGCATATGTGAGATATGTTTCCCTTTCTGGATGTATTTGCTGAAATAGGTTAACTTTTTAAGATTTTCCTGCCTGGAAGAACTCTAATGCAGAAAAAAAGCCACTCACAAATCTCAAAAGCAACCGCTTTTATCACCAAATCAATTATTTTGACATTGATCCTTGGTGCAAAGTTTCTGATTTACATACATTTCTAAGTATCTTTTAACAGTTTTAAGTTACAATAAAGTTTCTTAAATATGGAGGCTGGGGAGTTCCCAGTGAGGACAGGCCAAGGCCAAAAATGTGACATTGTTTTTCAGAATGTGACAAATGTTTATGACAACAGCAAACTACAGTTACTAAACACTGGCTGTCTCCAAAAAGTACACTGCATTATGCCAGGAGGAAGTCTTACTTTAATTCTGCACAGAATTGCAGCTGGGTTCAAAGAAACAGAAGCTTGGTTTGCATGAGCTCATCACACAGAAACATGTTTTCTGGTCAGATGAGGACAGTTTTATTTGTGCTGAGAGAAAAGAAGGAAGTCGGGTTCTGTCAAAGATAAAATACGGTCATCAAGGCTGTTTTCATCAAAAGGTGTAACAGAGGTTATGCTAGTCCTCATGCTGCAAACTGATGATCATGTTTGAGTAGAACAAGAATGAATGGATGAATATTTGAAATGTGAAGAACTGAAATGGATCAAACCAGAGCTTATTTTGCACAATGAAGTTTCACAGACATAGAGAAACGTCCTGAGTGTAATCCAGACGTTTCTCCAGATGAGAAGTCTGCAAGTACACTGCAAAAACACAAAATATTACCAAGTATTTTTGGTCTACTTTCTAGTGCAGATATCATAGGACGCTTGAAATAAGACGTAACTGACAAGTAACTTTTCAGCAAGATTTAGGAGCTTGTTTTTAGTCAATAATTCCTTAATATTGTATTGTCTTGTTATGTATTAAATACTCTGCTAACAGAACCAGTATTACTTATATATAATTACTGACTTAAAACAAGCTCCTATATCTTGCTGAAAAGTTATTTCTAAATTATTTATGTCTTCTGCACTAAAAGAAAAGATAAAACATTTGGTAAGATTCTGTGTTTTTCCAGTGAATAAATGTGACATAACAACTGCAAAGATCATTGATTTCAAGAAACCAAATTTGAATGAACAAATCCTGTGTCTCCCTGAAAAAACAAAAATTATTCTTATATATGACATATTCAGTTTTAAAATAACTTTTTAATGTTGTCAGCATGTTTTTTTCTGACTGGAAGATTCAATGTTTTTGCAGTGTAGTCTTATTTTCTAAATCCAATCAGGTTGAATTAAAATGTATATGTACATTTACAAGTTGCTGGGGTTTCCAACATTGACGTTCTTACTGCAAAGCTCCTGCGCAGCTTTTATAAAAAATTTAAAAATGTGTTCATCCAATGCATTAAAGTTCATAAAGTGCTATTTGAAAGGAAAACAAGATGCATCAGTTTATTTAATAAAACCCCGGTCTGTAACGGCAGATGGCAGCTCACAAAGTTAGAGGTTATATCAATAACAGCTTTTGTTAAATTGAATAAATATAAAAATGCAAGACTCAGCAAGCCTGTGTTTCTCGAGTTCCTGCAGATGTAAGCAAGATATCACAACAATTAGTTCCCACATTACATCATTTTATCACTCATGACACTTCCTTATTAACTTATATGTTTTATTATTATGCTCTACTGGGAAACAATTTCATTACTGCTCATAAACATTTGTATTTTTTTTCTTCCTTTTTAAGTGGATTCATTCCTTTCCACAATCCCCATATGCAGGAGGAATAGCTGCAAAATCAATGACTGGAGATAGAAACTACATTTATATTTAGGATTACGTTGAACTGTGTGTCAATAAATTATAAGGTTGGAGTGGATTGGAAATCGGAAATGAACTGGCTGAGTTTTTCTTTTAAATTGCATTCAGACAATGGTTTCTGTATTAATAAGCTGCATCGAATTAAATAATTGTAAAAATGCAGGAGTCAGCAGCGCTGTAAACAACTGATCATTGCAGTTAGTTCCTACATTACATCATTTGTTTTACATGTTACGAGAAATTATTTCCTCATTGTGTCAGTAATTGTATGTTTTCTTCTTTGTTTCAAGTAGATTCTTCCTTTGCCGAGAAAGAAACGCTGTTCCTTTGTTATTGCCTTAAACTTCTTTGTTGTCTTTGTTTCATTTTGTGGAATGAAGCCCACATTGTTGTTTTCTATGTTTCCTATGTTGTTATATTTCTGCTTTCATAAAATCGAAGGGGAAATCAGCTGTTGTATGAGATCACCAGGTGAAATAGTCTTCTCAGCATTATTCTGGCATTGCATGGAACTTTATTGTTTACTGTAGCTGAGCTCATGCTTTATTGTGTTCCTGCTAGTGAAAAACAGATCTACAGTTTTCAAGATGCAGAAATACAACAATTACAGTCTTCACATTTTCATTTCTTTCTGATTATTTGTACAGTTTTATATTAAGGAGCTTTGCTGCAGTTAGTGGTAGGACTGCTGCTTAAATTCTGACTGAAAAAGGTTTTGTTTTATTGTCACATCAGCACTTTTTTTGGGAAATGCAAAACAATTTTTTTTCACGTCTGCTATCTCTTGCAACCGTCCTTT
>NW_015117217.1:0-13505 GCF_001443285.1 Poecilia latipinna
ATATATATATATATATATTTGTGTTTTGCTTCTCCTCTATGAAGACCTTTATTTTTGATGAAACATGAACAATCGTGTGAAAAAGAAATATACCCACTGCAAAGATAAATTGTGAAAAATATCAGTACAAGCACGCAAAAAGCTGGTCAACAATTATAAGAATAGTTTCATTATGAAACAGAAATGTTAAAGATGAAATAATAAAGATTCATGACATGCCATTTTGTCAGGTTGACTAGCATCGATTTTAGTGACCTGACTGAAAGCAAAAAAATAAAAAATAAAAAATACGTAAATAAAATTAATTTGCCATTGCAAAAGATGCATTCCTATTATTAACTTAATTATGTATTTTCAGAGTGATAACTAAATTCCACCATGAAAGATGTGTCAGATTGTTTAGAAAATGTGTTTACCTCTTAAATCTGAGTTTGAACTCCCCCCCTCCCTGCTAGGAGGAGTCAATGCAAAACTTTGTGTTTTCCAGCTTTATTAGTGGGACTGTGGAAATGCTGTCAGACAGCAAGAATCACTGAAACATGATGGACTACAAATCTGGGTTGTTGATTTTTATCATCTCCTTTACAGGTAAGAAATTGCAGACAGAAGTTTAATCTGCTTTTGACAAACTATTTTCTTGCAATGACTATATGTTTCTGCTTCACAGGCATTTATTGTCAGACTCTGACAGAATCTGAACCAGCAGCAAAAAGACCAGGAGAATCTCACAAACTGACCTGCACAGCCTCTGGTTTCACATTCAGCAGCTACTGGATGGCCTGGATCAGACAGGCTCCTGGAAAAGGACCGGAGTGGATCGCTTTTATCAGCAGTGGCAGTGGTAGTAGCAAGTACTACTCACAGTCAGTCCAGGGCAGGTTCACCATCTCCAGAGACAATGGAAGAGATCAGCTGTATCTGCAGATGAACAACCTGAGAACAGAAGATTCTGCTGTTTATTACTGCGCTCGAGACACACAGTGACTGAAGTTGTTTAAGCAGCTGTACAAAAACCTCAATCCACTCAAAGTTATCTAGTGGATTGTTTTATTTTCTTTGTTAGACTTGTCTGTAAAACCGACAGTTCTTTAGTTTATGTTTTTTATTTTAAAATATATCATTTTAAAAATAAGCTTCAATGCAAAAGCTATGACTTTTGCATAAGGTGCAAAACATTTAACATAATGAATACGAATGTTTCAAAATCAGCTTTTTTTGTAAAATAAGTAAAGAAAAGGTAAAGTGTAAGATGATGTTTCAATTCTAACAACTGGTTAATGTATCTAACTTAAGAATTTTATCATGCATAAATCATACATTGCTTTATCTGTTTAAGCTCCTTACATATTTAGCACAAAATATTTATAATTTATATTTAAAAAACTCCAGTACAAAGAAGTGCAGCTTTGTACTCTAAGCATGTGATTTTCAGTAAAGAATCTGACGTCTCATTTGGATGCTGTCAAATAAACTGGATCAGACAAACTGTGGGATATATGTTCACAGAGGGAAGTGGGACAAGTTATTGTAACAGGTTTAAAATACAAATCAGAGAGAGCAGCAACAGCATGATGTATTTTACACTGACTTTTTAAGTGCTAATGACTCTTTTGTATATTTCTATGCCACATAAGCAAAGTAATAAAGTAGGTGGAGAGACAGAACAAAACCTGCACTGAAAAATATTTCCTCAATGACCAGATGGTGGCAGTGTTGACTAAACAACAATAGGACTATAGATTTTCATGAATTATTTTTTCCCATTTTTGTTCAGCTATTCTAATATTAGAATAACTAACTAATCTATAAGTTTATATCACACTGACATATATTGACTATAGTCAGAATAAAACTTACAAAAAAGATTCATTAACTGCAGTTTTGGTTTAATTTTTTCTTGACTTTAAGCTTGATATATAAGAAATAGCTATATCTTTAAGACATTACTGTCTTTAAGCAATATATTTAACAATATCTCTAAAATATATTGCTGAAGATATTGGTATTAAATGAAGATCAAAACTTTATAAAAAAAACTAAATGTATTGTTTTTTTAAGTAGGATATTTTTAAATGAAATAACATTTTCTTAATTTACTCTTCAGTAGATAAATATTAAAACATGTACACACACAAAAAGGCAGGTGTGACAATTATAATATTACTTTGTTTCATATGTCAACTGGGGACATGCTCATTAATTATTCTGACAGCTGCTTTTAGACTAAACTATCTAAAATTAGAAAACATTGTCTTTCAAAAATAATTACTCATATAGCATTGATCAAACATGCATAAAATCCAGCATCCTAAACTGGGAAAACTCAAGTCTTGAAATGAGTTTTCCAATAATAAACTTTATTTTAAATCTCTTACATCTCTCACATTTTTGGTCTGACTGCTGATTAACACTGACATCTTTCAGTGAGAGAAAACATCAGCAGAATAATCTCAATTGACCACTTTAGGGTGAAAAAAAGAAAGAGAGTCATGAAACTATATGAGCTGCAGCAAATCCAGTCATAGAATGAGTTTCACATACAAATCTATGTGTTATTTCTTCTCCCTCCCTGTCAGGAGGAGTCAATGCAAATCTTTAAACCCAGCCATATATGTGCGGCTGTAAAAACACTGTCAGAGACAAAAGAGCACACTGGACCAAAATGGACTACAACTCAGTAATGTTTCTCTTTATCATCTGCTTTATGGGTGAGAAAATGCAGACAGAGCTTTATTCTGTCTTTCAGAAACTGTTTTCTAACAAGAACTTTACTTCATGCCTCCATTGTTTAACAGGTGTCGATGGCCAGAGTCTGATAGAATCAGGTCCAGTGGTTAAAAGACCTGGAGAATCCCACAAACTGACCTGCACAGCCTCTGGATTCACATTTAGTGACTACTGGATGTCCTGGATAAGACAGAGTCCAGGGAAAGGACCGGAGTGGCTCGCTGATATCAGGGGTGATGGTGGCAACACATATCATTCCCAGTCAGTTCAAGGCCGGTTCACCATCTCCAGAGACAACAGCAGAAGTCAGGTGTATCTGCAGATGAACAGCCTGAGAACAGAAGATTCTGCTGTTTATTTCTGCGCTCGAGAGACACAGTGACTGAAGTTGGTTCAGCAGCTGCACAAAAACCTCAAGTCCCCGGAGCTTTTTTCCCCTTTGTGACACTGACAACGATATAATAGCTGCATGTAAATAGATATACTAAGAGAAGGAGAGGAATAAACAACTAAAGTAAAATGTTTTAAGGGATGTAAATGTAATCTAATGCCAACAAACCCATGTGGATCTGAGATGTTGGTTTAAATGTGGAGACACACAAAGAGAGAGAGAGAGGAAGAAGGAACAAATAAGGAAAACTTTTGGTGCTTGAAAAAGCATGGTGATCATCATAAAGTATATGTTCTCCATAGAACAGTTTTTCATAATAAGCAGTTTTGTTTTTTTTAGGAAAAACAAAACTGTGTTTAATTTAATCTCTTTTGTACAGACATGAATTAAGAGATAGAGTTAGTCTAATTTAGTACTTAATATGTCTGTGTTACTGTGCAGGAGATGTAATGAAATCCAAACAAAACACAAAACATTTAAAGATTTTCTCACCACAACACTGAAGGAAATGAACAGCAACATAGTTCATTCATTCTTCTGCTGCTTGCTCTGTCTCTGCCTTGTGAGTTCTTCCACTTTCTAAATTTTCTTTCACCAAACAATATTTACATTTTCATTCTCTTCTGTAAAACTGAAGAAGATCCTAAAGAACATCCTCTGGAGAATATCCTCAATTTCACCAGTGTAATTCCTTGTGTTTCCATAATCCTGCCAGGTTCTACAGGTCAGAGAATGGAGTCCATTCCCTCCAGTGCAGTGATGAAAAGGCCAGGAGAGACTCTGAGTCTCTCCTGCAGAGGATCCGGCTTCTCATTCGGGTCCTATGATGTGCACTGGATCAGACAGCCGGTGGGAAAATTACTGGAATGGATGGGACGTATTTATCATAATGCAAGACGAACAGACTATTTGAGCACTTTACAAAGTCGGACACAAATCACCAGAGACAACAGCAACAGCATGATGAACCTGAAACTGTCTAGCTTAAGGCCAGAGGACTCTGCTGTGTATTACTGTGGCAAAAGCAGGTGGAGAGGCTGGACAAGAGAGAATGTTTTCTCTGTCACCAGATGGTGGCAGTGCTGACCGTAGAACGGCTCAGTCTACGCATCAATAGAAAACATTATAATTGGTCATTTACTTTTCAAGAAGTGATGAATATTTTCAACAGATATAATCTGTGTTTTCTCATATTTGTTTCGTGTTGCAGACGTGAATAAATGAGCTCAATGGCATTATATATTTACTCTCTGATTTTCTTTGGTGTTTATTGTATTTGTGTTGAGCTTATCAGTCAATAGTTTATATCTTCTCAGATTTTCAGTCAGGCTGACTATTTATTGGCATTCTCACATATTCCCTATTTGAAACAGCGTCTCTTTGGAAGCAATGGTATTTCTTTATTGTATGTCACCCAAATTTATTGTATGAAACAACAAAAAATTTGTTAAATAAATAAATCTATTCATGATGTTTGGTTTTTAAACCAATGATTATTGTTCATTTCTGGTCACACATCCGTTTAATTTTTTTTATTTGTTGGCCTTAAGAATTGTAATATGACATGCACTGTTTTCATATAAATAAATACAAGATTTTCACAGATTTTATTTGAAGAATAGCATCCAAATACCCAATAATTTACATAAAAAGAAGAAGTTTTATTCAAGGTAGACAAATATGACACTACAAATATGACAAAACAAATATGCTGCTTAGTCTTTGTCCAATCAGGAGGAGCCGTACAGTGCAGGATGTCATCCAGAGCTACTGTATATATTTGACTGTAGGTGGGCTGACTAGGAACAACAGGAACCTGTTTAGCAGAATGGACTACAGGACAGGGCTGCTCCTTTTAACTATCTGCTTTGCAGGTGAAATATTCAAGCTTTTTTTCCCCCACATTTTCTCAGTTTAGATCAATTTTCAGTTTGTACATGCAGATAGTTTTTCAAACTCTTATCTTCTCCTTGCAGGTGTTGATAATCAGTCTCTGACAGAATCTGATCCAGCTGTTAAACGACCTGGAGACTCACACAAACTGACCTGTACAGGCTCTGGATTCACATTCAGCAGCTACTTGATGGCTTGGGTAAGACAGGCTCCTGGGAAAGGACTGGAGTGGGTTTCAACTATCGATGTCACAAGCAAATATTACTCTGAGTCAGTTCGAGGAAGGTTCACCATCTCCAGAGACAACAGCAAACAGCAGGTGTATCTGCAGATGAACAGTCTGAAGACTGAAGACTCTGCCGTCTATTTTTGTGCTCGGCGACCACAGTGACTGAAGTCGGTTCAGTCGCTGTACAAAATCCCCTGATATGAATCTGTAACAGAAAAAAGATGAATGAGAAATGCATCCCACAATGCACATATTTATACATGAAAGTATTTGAATTTATTTAGTAATTTAACTATAATTAAAAATGCAAAACATACAACTGTTTCCATGTGAATTTAATAAATAAAATGTGACATGTTTTCTGTTAATCAGTTCAATGGAAATATAATTTCAATGATATGAGGAAATTGTTGTGAACTTAACATTATAACAGAGAAATGAATTTTCTTTGTGAAGATGAGTCATGCACGCTAATTAAGATAATCCAATTCACAACAACAAACTACTACTTCTTCTACAACTAACACATTTTTGTTAAATATATGAATGTATTTTAGGATTTTTTTGCACACTTATAATCATCAAAAGTTTTAATATAAAATCTTGCGCAGAAACATTTACTGAAATGTGTCATAGTGGACCCATAAAGGTAAAATACTCAACATTTGAATAATGAAAACTATTGCCAATTGCAACACAAAACATTAAATAGACTTAAACCACCAAAACTGTTTTCACCAAAACCAGACATTCATTTGTTGACTTTTCCAGTTTTGTTTATAAATCCTTTATCACTTAGTTATCTTTTGATGTTCAGTTTGTTCTCCACATTTGTGGATTAAAACATAAAATAATAGCAATGAGATTAACCAATGTAATCTCATCCGAAAAGGGGAAAAAATATATATGTTATGCCATGTTCCCTTGTATCCCATTAATTTAGTAGATGTTAGGAGTTCATGTTTGTGTTCTAACAGAGATTTGTCTTTGTCTCAGATAAACTTAAGTTAACGCCTCCCGCTGTCTTTTTATGTAAATCATGTGACTTGTTTGAGTTCACTTCACACACCTTAAAAGAGGATCAGATGTTCTCTCTGCACCTGCAGCAATCATGTTCTCCTCAACCCTGTTGCTTCTGCTCCTAGTTTCTGTATCAAGTAAGTCTTTCTGGATTATTTACAACCATCAATTTGTCTGTGTTAAAAATCTCACACAGTAAATCCTTCTTTGCAGGTTTAAAAGGTGAACAGCTGAACCAGCCGCCCTCCATGACTGTGCAGGTTGGGAGAAGCGTGAGCATCACCTGTCATGTCTCTTATTCTATCGATAGAGACTACACACACTGGATCAGACAGCCTGCAGGAAAAGGACTGGAGTGGATCAGTAGAGACACAGCTATCAAAGATTCGCTACAAAGCAAGTTTAGTGTCGACTTAGACTCCTCCAACAGTAGAGTGACTCTAAATGGACAGAACATGCAGCCAGAAGACACTGCTGTGTATTACTGTGCAAGACAGAGAGCCACAGTGACACAGACTATATGAGGAGCTGAACAAAAACCCCAGAGAATCAGAATAAATGTTGGAGCAAGTCACCACCAGGGGGCCTCAGACCTTAATAATACCAGGAACACACATTTCTATATCTTTGTTTTCATTTCACAGGTGATCTCTTTACTTTACAGAGTACTTTCTCTAACACATAGTCATCTTTAGTGTACTTCAATTAAAGACTTTTGGAAATGTTTTTAAAGTTTGAGAAGAAATGACAGCAGTCTTATAACCTTGAAAGAATATGCAGCACCCTTAAAATTATTCTTGAGGAACAACACTTAGACATGTAACCATTTCTGAGGGTGGTATGCCTAAGTATCTGCTGGGGAATTAAATTGTGACTTTTAGAGAATTTTGTTTTCTGCAAGTTGTCATAATAAAGATAATAAACTCATGTACTCCCAGTCTTTTGATCTCTGTAGAACGATGCCGTCTTTTTTAAGTCTATGGAGTAATGGAGTAAAGGATGAGACTGTTGCTTTTATCATTCAGTTAAACAAGAAAACATTTTGTTTGGCTTAAGCTTGTGGCCCAGTTTATGCATTGTTGTAGGTATTTATGGACAGATATAATACTGTCATAGTTTTTCTTTTTACGATAAATGTATCATTTAAAAATTTCAACAACTTAGACGAAGTAGAATCTCTATGCTTATAATTTAACTTTACATTGCATTTTATTTAATATGCAAATGTCATTATTAATGGCTGCTTATTAAGCTTATTTATTGTTACTGGTACTGGTGATCAAATATGAACACAACTGAACCAGTGGTTTACATAGGAGTTTTCAAATAATCCTGAAAAAGCAAGTTGAGAGTTGAAATTTTAAAAGCTAAATTTATAAACCTAATACAACAAACCTCTTTTTTTACAACATGTTTTAAAGTATATGTAAATATGAAACTTTTGTTATGCAGTCTATTTTTGCTTATTTTTCTTTAATTTACCAGCCAGATAATTTTCTTTAATTTTTTCTCGTAGTTATCAGCATAATTAATAAAGTTTCGATGACTAGATTTCAGAAAGATAATGATTCATTCAGTTAAGATAAAAAACTGTCAAAATGCATGAAATGGTAATAATAGCAACTATTATATTAATAGTTCAGTCCAAGCTTGTGTTGCTCCCTCTGTTGCAGGAGGAGTCAATGCAAAACTTCAGTCACTTCCAGCCATGAATATATGACCATCGTCAGACAACAAGTAGCACACTGGATCATGATGGACTACAGATCAGCACTTCTCCTTTTATTCATCTCTCTGATGGGTGTGAAATGCTAACAGAACTTAATCTGTCTTTGGTGAATGATCACCAAACTAAAACTGTGCTTTATTTGTTGTTTTATAGGTGTTGATGGTCAGACTCTGACAGAGTCTGAACCAGCAGTAAAAAGACCAGGAGAATCTCACAGACTGACCTGCACAGCCTCTGGATTCACATTCAGTGACCGCTGGATGGTCTGGGTCAGACAGGCTCCTGGAAAAGGACTGGAGTGGCTTGCTTTAATTCACCCGGGCGGTGGCAGCACATACTACTCTCAGTCAGTTCAAGGCCGCTTCACCATCTCCAGAGACAACGGCAGACAGCAGCTGTATCTGCAGATGAACAGCCTGAGAACAGAAGATTCAGCTGTTTATTTCTGCGCTCGCGAGTCACAGTGACTGAAGTCGGTTCAGCAGCTGTACAAAAACCTCAGTGCCTTCATCTGGACAGAGTTTTTTAATATCTGTCAGTGTAAGACTGTAAATGTAAACAATCTGACACTGAGACAAAGATAAGAATAAGCATAACAGGCTTGTGTTCGATCATACCTGACTGAATTCGGATTGCAAGAAGATCCATTTTGTTTATATGTAAGGTGTATGTGAGAGAAATTAGGTCAATAAATGTCCATTATTACAAAAAAGTTTGAGCACAAGTAACTTCTTGTTCATAATATAATTTTGATGTTTTATTTGAATCACTTTCACAATATTAACAAACCCAGAAAGTTATAAAATAATTTTGACCTGAGGTTTGTTGTTATCCAACAAAATCAAAATCGAAAAATCTCCCATCTCAATGTGTTTTTTAAGCAATGAATTAATAAACAACCAAAACATAATATTGATAAAATAATTTGTATCTAGTACTCCCCTCACCTTTTTAAATAACAGTCACACATATTGTAGTCATGGAGTTTATTTAATTTGCAAAATATCCATCCATCCATCCATCCTTCCATCCATCCTTCCATCCATCCATCCATCCATCCATCCATCCATCCATCCATCCATCCATCCATCCATCCATCCATCCATCCATCACAGTGTTCTGTAATGCTTTTTGCTTTCCTTTTATGTATTAATGATTATTTTATGTAATTATAATTTGTCTGGCGATTTGTAAAAAAAATATGTTGCTATTATCTCTTTTACAAAGTCTCATCTCAACCTGACTTCCTTTAAAGAAAATAAAGTTATCACAAAAAATAATGACAAAAAGGCCAGATATTAAAAAAATAACACAAAGTAAAAATAACTTATTAATGTGATGAAGAAATCATGTATGTAAAGAATATAAATCTAATCTCTAATGACCAAATTGTAGAAGGATCAAATACTAAAGAGAAGTGAGAAAATTGTTAAACTCTTCTTAGCTCTGAGTTTCATTTCCTCAGCAGGAGGAGTCAATGCAAAACCTTCAACTTCCAGATTTAGTTAAGTTACTGAGAAACGGCTCTTGGAGAACATAGAGCCACTCTGAAACATGATGGATCTCAGATCAGGACTGTTTATTGTTGCCCTCTGTTTTATGGGTGAGGAATTACTAAAAGAGCATTCATCTGTCTGAGAAATTTTCTTATTATAAGAATTACAGTTTTGCTTCTTTGGTTTGCAGGTGTTGAAGGTCAGAGTCTGATTGAATCTGAGTCAGTGGTTAAAATACCTGGAGACTCACACAAACTGACCTGTACAGCCTCAGGATTCACATTCAGTGACCACTGGATGCATTGGGTCAGACAGGCTCCTGGGAAAGGACTGGAGTGGGTTGCAGCTGTCAATTATGGTGGAGGCAACACATACTACTCTCAGTCAGTTCGAGGCAGGTTCACCATCTCCAGAGACAACGGCAAACAGCAGCTGTATCTGCAGATGAACAGCCTGAAGACTGAAGATTCTGCTGTTTATTTCTGCGCTCGAGATGCACAGTGACTGAAGGTGATGCAGCAGCTGCACAAAAACCTCAAGTCCCCTCAAGCCTGGAAGTCTTCAATGTAATTGTGAGGGATTGTTACTGTACTGAGATAAAACGACTACACTGAACCACTGAGACAAAGTAAAGAATGAAACATTATTATTATCTCTATCCTATCATTAACAACATAAATCCAATCTAATGTGAAGAAATATGAGTGCATCTGTGAGGCACTTATACAAAATGAATTATATAACTTCATAATTAATCTATTTATTATATTTCACAAAATAAGGGTGTTAGGACTTCTCTCTTTGAGCACAACCTAGT
Organism: Poecilia latipinna; assembly: GCF_001443285.1. Classification (NCBI taxonomy): domain Eukaryota; kingdom Metazoa; phylum Chordata; class Actinopteri; order Cyprinodontiformes; family Poeciliidae; genus Poecilia; species Poecilia latipinna. The sequence goes on from NW_015117217.1 coordinate 10,303, forward strand.
GAACACTAGCCATAAATACAATATTAATTATCATGACTTACAGATGTCTAACTCTAAAGGCATTTGTCTCTTATAAAATATTCAGTAGGTGCAGGGATAAAAAGAACAGAAAAACAGCTTTTGATCTTTGTTGAAAGTAATCTGAAAATATTGGCAGTGTTTTCTGAACATTGATTTCAGTTTTTATCTAGAACTTATTTAATTTTACTAAATAAATAAACAAGTCCACCCTTATACTGTTGATCCACGAACCAGATTTATAGATGAACAAAATCACCAAACATTCACCAGAAGGTGTCCTCAGATCACTGATGTTAGCAAGACTTAAACATTTAAGAGTCTACAGTTTTAATAGATGGACAGTTACTGTGATTAATTTCAAAATGTTCTTGTTGTAACCTTGTTTTTTGTTGATCATGGAAGGTTTGAGAATAATCATCAATAACAGCAGAAATAAAGTCAGAATACCTAACAAAAATTGTAAATAATACCAGTCAAGCTAATCTTCAATCGGTCAAGAAAAATAAATAAATATGTTTAATTTCCTGTGTTCAACTGAGCAACACAGTTTTGTCTATCATTCTGCAGAAGTCACACAAATGCTGATTCTAGATCAATAGTTTTTCATCCATATGTTCAAATTTCTCTTAGTGCCTCGTTTCTTCCTGTGAGGAGGAGTTAATGTAAAGCTCGGCTGTATTTATGCAGGTTCCTACAGACAACAGAGACACTGAGGTTAACATGATGGACTACAGGACAGGGCTGCTGTTTTTAACTGTCTTTTGGACAGGTGATGATTTACCCTGAATTTATTTGAACATATTTTATTTTATCTTACTAACATATTAATTACGTCTTTAATTTTTATAATAGGAAGCCATGCTCAGACTCTAACAGAATCTGAACCAGTGACTAAAAGACCAGGAGAATCCCACACCCTGACCGGTACCGCCTCAGGATTCACATTCACAGATTATATAATGCACTGGATCAGACAGGCTCCTGGGAAAGGACTGGAGTGGGTTGCTGGTGTAAGTCAGCCCAGTGGTAGCAGCCAGTGATACTCTGCATCAGTTCAAGGCCGGTTCACCATCTCCAGAAACAACGACAAACAGCAGCTGTATCTGCAGATGAACAGTCTGAAGACTGAAGATTCAGCTGTTTATTACTGCGCTCGGCAGACACAGTGAATGAAGTTGGTTGAGCAGCTGTACAAAAACCTCCAGCAACAATAAACATTAATCTGTTAGACCTCAAGTTTCACTGCATGAACTGATATTTGTCTTCAAATAAATCTTTTCTTACTTTTTATGATTAGAATTTTTAGCTCTTCCATATTTTTTTTATATCAGAAAGGAAAAGATAGAAGTGTAAGTAATAAAACTAAACTGAAGCAGCTGGTTTTTAACTTGTTGCTTTTGATGCTCAAAATTTTCAACAAGTGTTTCAAAAACTTGAGCTAGAACTTGAAGAGGAGCTCCAACACAACGGCTGATTTTAAAACTGAATTACTATTAAATACTGTGGCAATGAAAAAGCCAATTAAAAATAAAACTCTATCAATAACATTAAATGGACTTTTAACTTTTTCTCCAAAACAAAGTCTTTATTTAGATTTCATAATGAAGATGGTAGTTCTTCAGCAAACCTTAATTCTACAACAAAACTAATTAGGTTTGTGGATTTGTGTGTCTGCGTGTGTGTGTGTGTGTGTATAATCAGTATACTTCTTGTTTCCATTCGAGCAAAACATCACATGATTCAATCTCCTCCCTCTGAGGACCAGTTCATGCAAAGCTGATGAACTAATGATGTTTTAAACACCCTGAAGCGGAGAAACAGCAGAGAAAAGATACAGAGTTCAACATGATGAACTGCAGGACTTCACTGCTGCTCTTAGCTGTCTGCTGGACAGGTGAACATCTTTTGTCAAATTAGGTTGGAATTAGTTATAGCCTGGGACTCGAAAAAGTCCCAGGGTTAGGTGTTAATATTTTTGCAGGTGTTGGTGGTCAGACTCTGACAGAATCTGAACCAGTGACTAAAAGACCTGGAGAATCTCACACCCTGACCTGTACGGCCTCTGGGTTCACGCTTAGCAGCTATTACATGGCTTGGGTCAGACAGGCGCCTGGAAGAGGACTGGAATGGATCGCCTACATAGGCACCTACAGTTCTCCAATATCTTACTCCCAATCAGTCCAGGGAAGATTCATCATCTCCAGAGATGACTCCAACAGTAAAATCTATCTGAAGATGAACCAGCTGAAAGCTGAGGACACAGCTGTGTATTACTGTGCTAGAGAGGCACAGTGACACAGGGAAGCAGGAGGTTCATACAAAAACTTCCTCCATCTGCCACTTCCTCTGCAGACCTTCTGCTCAACTTGTTAGTGTCAATATTATTGTTAAAAATTCTTCAAAGTAATATTAATCAAAGAAACATGGATTAAAAATAACATGGTGGAAAGAATTGTTTCCCCTATTACATTATAAATTGTAGAATAATAACTGATAGTCTAATTATTCAAATGTTACAATGCGTGTAATTAACCATAGCAAATCTCTATTATAATAACATATTGTTAATTAATTAACCAATAACAGGAGCATAAACTTTAATTAGTTAGTTAAACCTTCCAGAATGAGCAGATCCAGGAGGTTTTACTGGTTGTTTTAGAACCATGTTTAAGTTATTTGTTTGAATTACTGCTGCAGTGACCTCAGACTGCAAGAATATAAAGATTAAGTTCTGTTTCAACAAACATGAACTTTCAACAAAACACATGAAAAAATTGTAGAATTGCAAATTTAATTTATATGTACAAGAAAAAAAAAAGACTGGGTTGTTACACTTATTTGTAGGTAAATTTAAAAGCAATTTATTAGTGAATTTGTGTCCAAATACACATGATATGGAATATGCCTCACTTCACACAGACATGTTTATTTTTGTTATTTAACTGGGTTTGCCAGGCTGCTGTGAGATGCTAAAAAGACCAACAGCCTGAACTACAAATTATAAATGAAGTGTTTCTGATCATCATTATATTACATGTGTGTTTATTATGACCTTGAACTTGCATGACCAGAGAGTTGTTTGTGTCAAACAAATGAAAGATAAGCTGATATAGAGAAAGGAAAATGTTTATGAAGATATGTGGAGCCAGAATGTCTTTGAAGATGAACAAATGGTTTCAATA
>NW_015117217.1:17311-21259 GCF_001443285.1 Poecilia latipinna
GTTGATGGTCAGACTCTGACTGAATCTGATTCAGTGGTTAAAAGACCAGGAGAATCCCACAAGCTGACATGTACAGCTTCAGGATTCACATTCAGCAACTACTACATGAACTGGATCAGACAGGCTCCTGGAAAAGGACTGGAGTGGGTTGCTCGTATCAGTAGTAGTGGTCGCAGCACATACTACTCTCAATCAGTTCGAGGCCGGTTCACCATCTCTAGAGACAACAACAAACAGCAGCTGTATCTGCAGATGAACAGCCTGAAGACTGAAGATTCTGCTGTTTATTTCTGCGCTCGAGAGACACAGTGACTGAAGTTGGTTCATCAGCTGTACAAAACCCTCAAATGCCTTCAAAGTTATCTGAACGGAGCTTGTCAATATTTTCCTGTGTAAGACTGTAAATGTGATTCTGTCTCAGAAACAGTGAACAATCTGACTCTGAGACAAATAGAAGAATAAGCATAATAAGCATCATGTTTGATCATACCTGGCTGTTCAGCCATCAGCAATGTAACTAATAAAGTCAAGAAAAATCACTTTATTTATCTATATTGTATGTGTGGTAGTCTTTATTTTCATATGTGTCTTACATCCTTTTACAGGTGCACAGCCAACATAGGCTTACAAGACACAATAAAACAGACAGAAATAAATATTCTTCAAAACAAAAAGCATCCTGTTTCTAAATTGCCAGGCCTTCAAAATAAACTGTGCTATCTGAAACAACAAATATTTATATGTCTATTCTCATCCGTTAAATAAAATAAATCTGGATAAACATCAAGTACATTAGTAAATAAATCATTTCTTAATGTCAAGTATAAGGGACAATAAAACAAAAATTGCACTTCACTCTCAGTTTCCTCCAAATCACACAAAGAACATCTTTGGTTCTTCCTCTGGAACTAAATGAAAACGTCCAGCTTCCAAAAGCCAAAGGCAAAGTGCCAGATCTGAACTGGGCGCACATGGACCGTCGTTTTTTTTGACAAGTTTCATGATACATATGGCTGAAGATCATCGGTATCCTTCAGTAAAATATAAGGATCATTTTGGTTTATGTAAGATATCAACTGCCTACTTACGTTTATAAACTTCAAAATAAAACTGTTTAAGCTATTCAATATTACATCTTAATTTATTCCTAAAAATTTACTAAAAATCTGCCTCCTCAGTTTTCTCCTCTATTTGTCTGGCCCAAGTACTTTATGAAATCCCAAAGAAAAATATGTTTTGTTAATCTATGGTCTGGCATATTGATAAATCTATTCCATAATGTGACCATGTCTGCGATAATGTGGTCAGATTGTGAGACAATTCATGTCAACAAATACTTTATACTATTGTAAAAATGTTTGAGCACAAGCAGCTTCTGGTTCATCATATAAATTTATCAGACAACAAAATGGCTCATTAGACATAACATGCAAAAGAGTCACCACCAGGGGTCCTCAGAACACTGATATTAACAAGATTTAAACATTTTTAATTTTTAAGTTTAATACATAGCTACTCACTATAATTTATTTCAACATGTTTGTTTTAATCTTGGGCTGCACAGTGGCGCAGTTGGTAGAGCTGTCGCCCTGCAGCAAGAAGGTTCTGGGTTCGATTCCCGGCCCCGGTCTTTCTGCATGGAGTTTGCATGTTCTCCCTGTGCATGCGTGGGTTTTCTCCGGTTTCCTCCCACAGTCCAAAAACATGACTGTCAGGTTAATTGGCCTTTCCAAATTGCCCCTAGGTGTGTGTGTGCATGGTTGTTTGTCCTGTGTGTCTCTGTGTTGCCCTGCGACAGACTGGCGACCTGTCCAGGGTGACCCTGCCTCTCGCCCGGAACGTGAGCTGGAGATAGGCACCAGCACCCCTCCCGACCCCACTGAGGGACAAGGGTGAAGGAAGATGGATGGATGAATGTTTTAATCTTTAATCTGCCATTTTATTGATTTTGTAAAGTTTGGGATAAAGCATCAATAACAGAATTTAAAAAATAACTTTAAATGACACGATCATTAAATAAATAAATAAATAAATAGTCTGTATTCACTCAACCAAGACATTTTTGGCTTGTTTTTTTTCTAACATTATGCAGAAGTAAAAAAAGTGCTAACTCTAGATCAGTATTTTTTTTCTCATATATTCTAATTTCTCTCAGTGCCTCGTTTCTTCCTGTGAGGAGGAGTTAATGTAAAGCTCAGCTGTATTTATGCAGGTTCCTACAGAGAACAGAGACACTGAGGTTAACATGATGGACTACAGGACAGTGCTGCTGTTTTTAACTGTCTTTTGGACAGGTGATGATTTACCCTGATTTTATTTGAAAATATTGTATTTCATATCACTAACATTATCTGTTATGTCTTTAATTTTTATAATAGGAAGCCACTCTCAGACTCTAAAAGAATCTGAACCAGCGAATAAAAGACCAGGAGAATCCCACACCCTGACCTGTACCGCCTCAGGATTCACATTCACAGAGTATAATATGCACTGGATCAGACAGGCTCCTGGGAAAGGACTGGAGTGGGTTGCTGGCATAAGTTGGCGCAGTGGTACCAGCCAGTGGTACTCTTCATCAGTCCGAGGCCGCTTTACCATCTCCAGAGACAACAACAAGCAGCAGGTGTATCTGCAGATGAACAGCCTGAAGACTGAAGATTCAGCTGTTTATTTCTGCGCTCGAGAGACACAGTGACTGAAGTTGGTTGAGCAGCTGCACAAAAACCTCCAGCGACAATAAACCCTGGTCTGTTAGACCTCAAGTCTGACTGCATGAACTGATATTTGTTTTCACATAAATCATTATTTACATTTAGTTTGAACTTTACGACCTTCAATAAAATGTTTGACATCAGAAAAAAAAAACAAACAAACATTGGAATGTCTTAAGATTTTATCATAAAGATATGACTTTTTCAGCAAGCATTAATTTTACAACAGAACTATAGGAGCTATAAATTAGTCAGGATGTTTTGTTTTCCTTGCACCACTTTATACCCTTTTTGTTAATTTGTTTTTTTTTTGATGGAGTTTTTAATGATTAGAAGTTATGTGACTATTTTGGTATATATGGATGTTTCCACTAGAGCAAAACATCTCATCATTCAGTCTCCTCCCTCTGAGGAGGAGTTCATGCAAAACTGATGAACGGATCATGTTTTAAACACTCTGCAGCGATAATGAAGGAGAAAACAGACTCAGTTCAATATGATGCACTGTAGGATTTCACTGCTGCTCTTAGCTGTCTGCTGGACAGGTGAACATCTTTTGCTTTATTAGGTTGGATTTAGACTTTTTTCTAGTCCCAGGCTATAACTGTGTTTACAATTTTGCAGGTGTTGGTGGTCAGACTCTGACAGAATCTGAACCAGCGACTAAAAGACCTGGAGAATCTCACACCCTGACCTGCACAGCATCTGGGTTCAGGATTAGCAGCTATGCAATAAACTGGATCAGACAGGCTCCAGGAAAAGGACTGCAATGGATCACCTATATAGGCACGTACAGTTTTCCAATACATTACTCCCAGTCCGTTGAGGGAAGATTCCTCATCTCCAGAGATGACTCCAATANGGCTGATTGGTGATCAGCTCGGACTATCTTTCTACTGCCGCTCTGAGTGGCGTCTGCTACAGCAGATCGGTTTCTCCCCGGACAGACTCTTAATTTGGACTATTGCTGCTTGATTGTGGGCTGAACTGTATAATTGTATTGTTTGTAATTTGAATGTCTCTTCTTTGTTTTTTGACAGGAACGGCCAGCTCGTGGTGTTGGTGGTGGACTTTCCGGGTGGTGGTACTCCTTTTGGTTTGGTGCACGATTTTCTTTTGTTTTGCCTTGTTTCGTTTGCTGTGTTTCTTTTCTTTTAGGACACTACCCCGAATTGCACTCCTGAGTTGAGCCAGAACTGACTTTTAATGTGTGAGTGGTTTTAAGCTAGTATTTTTG
>NW_015117218.1:0-2758 GCF_001443285.1 Poecilia latipinna
CCCTACCCAAACCTACGCCCATGCGTAAGTCGAAACTGCAAAGAAAGTCAGTAAATTTACGGTAACAAACGGTAAAAGACCAACAGTTACTGACCATCATATCCAAAAACATTTCATTATCGTAGAAATTATATGGAACTACCGTAAGTCGAAACTGCAAAGAAAGTCAGTAAATTTACGGTAGAAAATTGTGAAATACCAACAGTTACTGACCGTAATATCCAAAACATTTTGTTACCGTAGAAAATACATGGAATTACAGTAAGTCGTCACTGCAAAAAAAATCCGTAAATCTATGGTAAAAAATGGTAAAATACCAACTGACTGTAATATCCAAAGCATTATACTACCGTAGAAAATACATAGAATTATCATAACTCAATAAACATATATCCTAAGTAATTTTGACAGTCATGAATGTAGAACATACAGAGATATATTGTAAAAATATAAGTAATTGTAAAGTTCATAGAAAAATATTGTAATATTGCCAGCAGTTAATTACCCTAAACTTAACAGTACTAATCAGCCAAAATTACAAATTTTGCTGATATTTATATCTACAATGTAAAACCGTAAATGAGACTGCAAAAGTCATTTTTACAAAGAACAGAATGCTGGTGTGATATATATATATATATTTTTTAATAATGCCTTTAATACACCAAACTGAAATCTCAACAGTAGACCAGGCATCAATCTGGCGACCCACCGATTGCAAAGCAAACTCCTACAGCCAACACCACCATCATTTGTGAGAGTATTTGATTAAATGATGCATTTGAGATTAATTCTATGCCAACCATAGACTTCTTGTACATTAAGAGAACTGTATGTTAGCCCCTCTTGCTTGGATGAAGCTGAAGTTGGTTTCAAATTGCTGCTTCCAATTTGGGAAATGGCTAAAGTGCAATTCCACTTAATTTTTCACTACCATCAACATCTTTAATTTACTTTAGCTAAAAAACTATAACACCTAGACCAGGGGTCACTAACTCCAGTCCTCCAGGGCTACCATCCTGTAACTTTTAGATGCGTCTCTGCTCAAACACACCTGGATCTAATAAACTGCTCGTTTCCAGCCTATTGCAGAGAGGAATGAATGCTGGTGAGGGAATTCAGACATTTTGGAGCAGAAGTGAATCTAAAAGTTGCAGGATGCCCTTGAGGACTGGAGTTGGTGACCCCTGACCTAGACTCTTCTGGACTATATTATTCTCAACTCATATCAGAATATTTAAAACCAAGTGTGGGATTTGTGAAACTTTTATCTGATTTGTTAAACTTCAGTAAAGAACAATTCTAGTGTTATCCAAAAGCATAAAAATTGTGAAGTCGCCCTTCATTCACAAATCCCACACTTGGTTTTAAATATTATGCGATTAGTAGAGAAAAATCTAGAGAGTTTTTCATTTTGTTATTGTGATAAATAGCAGGGTTTACAGTAAACAGGTTGTGCTTAACTACAGCAAGATTCTTTTAACTTTGTTCCTGTAGTTAAGCGTGGCTCAGGATACTGTGGTGTCCTGAACTCAACACAGTAAAGTCACAGTGCGCTAGCTAAGGCTGCTAACTAGCAGGTTAGCAGCCTTAGTGCGCTAGCTAAGGCTGCTAACTAGCAGGTGCTAGCTCATGGTGCTGAGAGCCCAGTAGGCCTGGTCCTTGTCAGGATGCAGGTACTGTCTTTGAAATCAAGTTTCTGCTATTTTTGCGCGTTCAGGAGGAGGAGAAGGAAACATCTCTGCATCACAGGTGAGCCCCTTTCACGGTTTTAACTGAAGTTAGCTAACTGTTTACTAACTGATAAAGAAATGTGTCATTTCTGAGCCATGCTGTTTATGTACATGCACTGCAGCTAGATATTTTTACTATATAGAACACTTAATTTTCCCAGACGCAACACTTCCATTAATGTTTTTGTAGGAAGGACTGCATAGATTGTATTTCTGGTCTACTTTAGACTGCATGTGCTTAAAGTTATTGTTAATGGCAGAAGCAACTTTTTCCAAGTTTGGTTCAATAATTAATTTGAATTACTTTGAGTGTGAAATGTTCATGAATGCAAGTTAAATCTGTGAAGAACACGTTAGCTTTTGTTTCAATACTTTGGTAATACTGGAAGCATAAAGCTTGGCATCAGAGCTAATATTTAATATTTTCCTTTGACCTCTTGACGCTCACCCCCAAAATACTTACACTAAAGTCACTGGGTCCATGACAGTTGAAGAGTTTTAAGACAAGATAATTTAAATATTAATATTTTACAGTTTTTCTCAGTTTGGGTGCATTTCTCAGAACAGATTTGAAATTCTTAAAACTACCTGTTCAATCTTCAAATTACTGTCACTTCTGCACATCAAAACATGAGTTGCTCATTCCTTTTGCAAGTTTTGCTTTCACATCATGTAACTGATTATGTACACTTCTCTGCTTTTCCCCCGTTGTAATTTGCTTTTATCATGTTGATCAAAATATGTTAAACGTGTCTGTGTTGAATTCTCAACTTCCAAAACAGCATAAGTTCATTGTGTAAGTCTTAACATGCATAAGTCTTAAAGTTGTCATAATGTCAATCATATTTTAATTAATTTATAATTGATTCTTTTCTAAATCTGTCCTGAATTGGTAAATTGCTCCCAAGTGAGTCCTGAGTTTCTCTAACAGGTCAATGTATGAACCATTAGCTCAACCAACGATCAACCAGTTTTCTGAAAACAGATTGAAGGTGCATCTGTGAACCATCAGTTGGCAACAATAT
>NW_015117218.1:7221-9339 GCF_001443285.1 Poecilia latipinna
TGTAACTTACATAAATGGTTGAAGACAACTTATTGGCCTTCATGAGACTCAGATAAATGGTGAGTATCTATTTCATAAATTGCCTAAAAGTTATATTTGTTTTTATTTGTGGTTTTTGTTTGTGTATTTTGTCTGGTTGCAGAGAGGATCACACCTGTAGTCAACAAACAAAGGTTTAAGAACTACTGACTTTTCAGTCAGAAATGATCACACCGCCTGGTTGAAGTACCAGTCTCCATATGCAAGTCAACAAAGGTGAAACAAACATTTAAGTGAATGGTGCATTTATATGATGTTCATGTAGTGCATCTTTCTAACTTTTGCTTTGTTTGTTTTCCAGCAGAGAGGAAACACCCGATTGACAACATGTGAGTCTCGATTTCAACCTGTGACTGGGAAGACTACAACCACCCTGAGCAAACTCTGAACTCAGTGACTTGTTACTCTCAACCCAGAACAAAAATCGTTTTATCACCGGTTTTTCTTCTACAATAGGTTATCTCTTATGTGGACACATGCTGTTTTTTTGTTTGTTTTGTTTTCCAGATCTCAGTAATACCATGAGGAAACTGGACAGAAAATAGAATCTGTTCTGTTTTTAAATAGAAATTGTTTCTTTAAGTGGATTACTCATAATCTGTATTTTTTGTTTAATTTGAATAAATATTCTTTATAACTTTCTGTATAGAAATGCTGACAACTTACACTTCCTTGTGTGTTGTACTATAATTTTTATGGTAAAATTCTGGTAAGAACAGTGACCAGTAATTTACCAAAAGGTTTTTGGGTTGTTTTTTTTTTTTACAATAAAATGTCAATATATCATACAGTCTGGCTGTGTTTTTCACTTATGTAGATATTATGCCTCAGGCAGTATGACCATATTTTCTACGGAAAAACCACATTTTAATTTTTTTAACATATTTTAGGAAATACGGTATTTTACCGTATTTGGGAAATACGGTAAAAAACTGGCAGTTTTGGTTGCCAGAATTTTACCGTATTTTAAAAATACAGTAAAATACTGCATTTCCAAAATACGGTAAAAAACTGGCAGTTTTGGTTGCCAGAATTTCACCATATTTTTGAAATACAGTAAAATACTGCATTTCCAAAATACGGTAAAAAACTGGCAGTTTTGGTTGCCAGAATTTTACCGTATTTTAAAAATACGGTAAAATACTGCATTTCCAAAATACGGTAAAAAACTGGTAGTTTTGGTTGCCAGAATTTTACCATATAAAGACGGTAAAATTCTGGCAACCACAGCTGCCGGTTTTTTACCGTAAATTGAGGCCGTTTTTTTTTTACAGTGTGGGTATTCACCAATGCAAGAGAAAATGTTTAGTTCTTGGACTTGGACACAACTACAGTAAATATGATCAATTGAATTTTAATGAAGTCTCACCATTAACCAGATGAACCTCCTCTGTTCCTCCTGAAACCAGAAGGCCGAGCCTTTGGACTTGCTGCCCTGAAGCAGCTCTCTCCATCTGGTTGAAGAGAGCCGAGAGAGTCCATCTATGGTCATACAGAACCACGGCCACTCTGGCCTTCACACCACTGAGCACCACTTGAGATCAGGAGATGGAGGGAGGCAAAAGACAACATCTTCTCAGATCTGCACTCCAATGAAAACAGGAGTGTTTTTTTATTTTATTTTACCTCATAAGCAGGAATTTTGTTGGAGATGAGTAGCAAGACAGCAGCAGAGTCTGTGTGGGGGAGAGAAGCCGGCACCGTCTTAGCCTTGGACAAGCTTTTACAACAAAAGAACAACATAGAAAACAGAATCAGTTCATAACCTTTCAATATGTAACCCATTTTCATAATTTAATGCAAAAAGTATTACATTGGTGTAGATGACAATCCTAACCCTGTTTCAGTAGAAGCCAGAACTGAGGAACCTTTTGGCTGAGGCAAAATGTCTTCAAGAAACAACAGAAGTCAGGTTCACGTCTACTTCACCACTTGGGATTGATGCTGAAGAGTTCTGAATTGTAAGATGTTGTATTTCACTGAAACTTCATCACCTGTGAACTTCATCCGGGTGTTGTCCTCTGTGTGGACTGAGACTGGCAGTTGGAGACTCAACTGTCTTCATTGGAGAGGAGAGAG